>NC_068286.1:6995620-6998120 GCF_025860055.1 Xyrauchen texanus | reverse complement strand
AGCAATGGGCAAATCAGATGAATCTGGGGGTGGTATAAACATGTCTACATATGATTGTTTATGCTAGTAGTTTTTGGGAATTAAGGAATATTCTGGGTTCAATAAAAGTTAAGCTCAATCAAACAGCATTTGTGGCATTATGTTGATTACATGACTCGCCCCTCGGTTATTTAAAAAAAGCAAACATTGTGGTTATAGTGAGGCACTAGCCCTCACTGTTTCAAAAGCATAGCACAAGATGTAAACATTATATGTGTTAACATGATTTTACTGTGATAAAGGTTTACCGTCATAATGGCAACAAAGCTGTAATATTGGATATACAGGAACTGTATACAGATAAGGCTAGTAAGCACACTTAAAGGGACAGTTCACCCAAAAAAGGCAGAAATTCTCTCATCATTTACTCCCCCTCATGCTATCCCAGATGTGTGTGACTTTCTATATTTTGTAGAACACAAATGAAGATTTTTCGAAAAATATTTCAGCTCTGTTGGTCCATACAATGCAAGTGAATGGTGACCAAAACTTTGAAGCTCAAAAAAGCACATAAAGGCAGCATAAAAGTAATCCATACGACTCCAGTGGTTTAATTCATGTCTTCAGAAGTGATTTGATAGGTGAGGGTGAGAAACACATCATTATTTAAGTCATTTTTTACTAAAAATATCCTCTTTCACTTTCTTCTCCTTTTGTTTTTGGCTATTTGTATTCTTCGTGCATGTTGCCACCTACTGGGCAGGGTGGAGAATTTATTTGATCCGTTTCTCACCCACACCTATCATATCGCTTCAGAAGGCATGGATTAAACCATATGGATTACTTTTATGCTGCCTTTATGTGCTTTTTGGACCTTCAAAGTTTTTGTCTCCATTCACTTTCATTGTATGGACCTTCAGAGCTGAGGTATTCTCCTAAAAATCTTCATGAGGGTGAATAAATGATCAGAGAATTTTCATTTTTGGGTGAACTGTCCCTTTAAATCATGTCAACATGAAAAATAGAAGTCTTTTTAGCTGTACTTTTGAAAGTTTTTTAACGTTTATGGATTAGCCCCATTCACTTCCATTGTAATCGCCTTACTGTAACCGCCATTTCTGCTTTTAAAATAAACAAGGGACGAGTGAAATAATTTTTTATGTTATACAAACGCAGTGTGAACGGCACCTTCCGGCTATTTGACCATGGTAACATTCGTTTACATTTTCTTTGCAATTGCTCAACTTTAACCTCTTTTTAAAAAAAATTATTAATGGTTTAATAGCTCGCAATAACGATTCTTATTACTGTAAAAGACTTCATGAGGCACCGCAGAGCGGCTCTGATTAATTAGTCACTCTGATTACTCAGTGGAGACAGTTTATGACGTCGGGATTAGTTAATGTCTCACCCCATTGGAAAAGATAAAGATGAAAGGGACTGTTTAGGCAGAAACGCCAACTGAAATAATGTGTGACTATACACTGTCACCACTAGTGTTTTCCTCATAAAAGACTTAACCTCTTTTTGATTACAGAGTCCGGCATTCTGGTACTTTGAAAGGACTGGTCCTCAACTCATGGATTGGGAAATTGCATTTGCACCACCAATAATGGCCTATCATCAGCGGTACAGATACCCTTCAAAAACCTTTACAGCTTTACTCTCGGCAAGTTCTAAAGGCGCCGTCCTCGCGACACAGACAGTTTCAGCACGCAACGAGAGCGCTCTCATTCAAGATGGCATCCTGGACCCGTGTTTCATATGATGGGCAGATCGACCACATCCGTGAAGACAGACAACGATATAGAAAAGAGATGCCTCAACACCTGGACATACCTCCTCTGGGCCAGGAACCAGGTGATTCTTCCAGTGGCCTTAAAGGTCAAATCAAAAGTCTCGTGTTTCAACCCAAGTGCAACCTGAAATGAAGAGTCATTATTCTGAAAACAAAAGACGGGGAGTTTTTCTGCTGTGGGCGTCCCGGCACCAGCAAACGTCGATGTCACTTGAAGACATCAACGACAATAACAGTCAAGAGTTTGTGATCTCAAGAAAGATGGTCGAGATCTTTGATGAATATCTGCGCAAAGAAATTGAATATACTACAAAAATGTCCTAATCGTTATTTTTGTCTTGTTTTCTGGGAGAAATATCTAAACATCTTGAGAGAAATTTACATGAGAAGCGAAATGATTGTGCAAGATATTATATTGTATGATACATGCAAAAATGCATCTTGAATTATTTTATTTTCTTGAATTAAGTTTTTTATTTTACCCCGTTGGAAACATTGGCAAAGTTGTTTTAAGCATAAACTTCACTATCTTTGGTTAAAACAAGAAATCACGCAATAATGCTAATTAGGTCAATTCTTTTGTAAGTTATTATACAGTAGGATATTTTTAAGATTTGTTTGAAGGCTCGGTCTCAGAGAACGCATCTTGAATTTTTTACTAAATTTACAAAATGTCTTTCTTGTTTTGTTTTAAGCATAAACCTCATTAAACTGAGTTAGATT
>NC_068286.1:6818120-6990620 GCF_025860055.1 Xyrauchen texanus | reverse complement strand
GGTACCTTTTATAATGACATCATCATAGTGCTGCGGGTAATCTGAGCTGTACCAGCACTGGCGGCAGTACAGGGACTGTAAATCATAGACTTTCCCAATAACTGTTTAGTGAAGAGCCATCCATCAAATAAAAGACCTAGCAAAGCAGTGGATGTGTGTGTGTGTGTGTGTGTGTGTGTGTGTGTGCCCAGGCTACAACATAAACACAAGTGATCTGTAGAGGTAGCTTTCGCAGTGACAGCGCAGTCAATCAGGCCTCTGTCTACATGTCAGCGGGACAGTTTAACTGTTCACCAGAGATTTATTAGCAAAGGGTCAGATCAAATATTAAATCCCCTGTCTGCTCTTGCTTAGTATGACTTGGCCCTATTGATTAGCCTCAGCTGGGAGGCCCAATCTGACAAAGGCTTAGCGCAGAGGAAACTGAGCTAAATTGCTTAACCACAATATATCATGCTTTGATAATTCGATGAGATGTTCTTTATTTATCATACGGGTGAACAGCTACAGTGATGTTGGAAAGCACTTTCATGTCTGATACAAAGAATCTACAGTTCTGACAAACTTGTCACAAATTCCCCACTCGTTATTTTCACAAGCAAATGAGCTTTGCAGCTCTTCACCGGTTGTGGCGAAGAACTCTTTGTGTAAGGGAGATCTTTAGAGGTCTTAAAGGAATATTTTGGCCAAAAATGAAAATGCTGTCACGTCATGTCATACAAACCCGAATGCTGCTTTTTTCTTCTTCTGTGGAACGTAAAAAGATGCATTCAGATTTTTAAAATGGTGAAATATTGGCGGTAAAATACCATTTCAGTGCCTGCAAGTCGGCACAGAGCTGTTGTTTGGCTTTAGAGGACTTGGCATATTGTGCAAGAGTTTAATGGACAACTTCTCCAGTGATTTTATGGTGTTTTGTTTTTTTTTTGTCCTTTTTGGAGCTTGACAGCTTCAGTCACGATGAAATTTCATTGTATGGAAATAAGCTGCATGAACATTCTTCATAAATTATCTTTTGGAGCTCCATGGAAATATAACAGCATATGGGTCTGGAATGATACAAGGGTGAGGAAGTAGTGCCAGAAGCTAATCCTTCAAGCGAAAAGCGGAGAGTTTCTACCAGTTTGAATGAACGTAGTTGTAAAGTTTGTTTAAATGTATGGTTATTGGTTGATGGAAATTTCCAACTTTCTGTTTACAAAATAGTTATGTATTGCATCAAACTGATGTACACTTTCAATTAACCTCCAAGAGGTCGATCACGTGAGCCTTTAAATTTATGTTCGGCTCCTGCAGCTATTTCCTGTCTTACATTACATTAAAATAACACTGAGGGGTTTCACTGGGGAAGCCTAGAAACCAATACATTAAACGAAACAACTAAATATATATACTTTTGTAGATATTACTGTAACTGACACGATGCATTCTGGCATACGTCATCTGTATTAGCATTTTTTTTTTTTTTTTTTTTTTTTAAATCACACATTAAAAGTTAGTTCTGTTACATTTACGTCAAAACAATGCAAACATTTTATTTAAAAATTTTTTGGTGAAAAATACCTCCTGAATATGACTAATCAAAATCTTTTATACAGTTTAAGACTCTGTATTTTCTGTTATTTATTTAATGTTTTTCCACGAAAAAGTCGCCTTGTGCGACGGTATGCGTCACGCATGCGCAACAGCTACGCATCACGCAAGTTGGATGTCCTCGAACACATTTCCGCCATCATGACTCATGGGAGGAACTACGTCTTTGGCGGAATGTTTAAACTCGTTGAACGAATGAATGTGATGGCAGCGAAAAGAAGACATAATATATGAACTGCTCACTAATACGATGCACTGTAGAGAGATCCCGAGTAATCCAACAACATGAACGGCAGAAGCTGCCTAGAACAACGTGATCGAAATGAAGTCGCCAAACTGACGCAGATGAAATCAAAGGTAAACAGACTGAGACGGAGCCCGAAAGCAGCGACATTAAACCCCGCGCAGATCTGTCACACAGGTACCAAAACACTTTATGTCGTTTATGTTCACTGTCTGCGGAAATTCTAGTACTATTTCTTTATTTATGGTTACATTAGATGAATTTAGACTGTTTCAAAGGGCGTTCTGTATGCTTATTTATTAATTTATTTATTTTTTACAAAGGAGTTAAAGGGATAGTTCACCCCAAATTAAAATTCTCTCATCATTTACTCACCCTCATGCCATCCCAGATGTGTGTAACTTTCCTGCTTCTGCAGAACACAAATGAAGGTTTTTAGAAGAGTATTTCTGCTCTGTAGGTCAATACAATGCAAGTGAATGGTGTCCAGAAATTTGAAGCTGCAAAAAGCACATAAAGGCAGCATAAACGTAATCCATACGACTGCAGTGGTCTAATTTATATCTTCAGAAGCAATATAAGAGTGTTTGTTAGAAACTGATCAATATTTAAGTCCTTTTGTAAAATAAATCTCCACTTACACTTTCACATTCTTCTTTTTCTGGTCAGTTCAAGTTCTCCATGCATTTCATCGCCTAGTGGGCAGGGAGGAGAATTTGTAGTATAAAAGGACTTAAATATGGAGTGGTGGTGGTGTAGTGGGCTAAAGCACATAACTGTTAATCAGAAGGTCACTGGTTCGATCCCCACAGCCACCACCATTGTGTCCTTGAGTAAGGCACTTAACTCCAGGTTGCTCCAGGGGGATTGTCCCTGTAATAAGTGCACTGTAAGTCGCTTTGGATAAAAGCATCTGCCAAATGCATAAATGTAAATGTAAATATTGATCTGAGCCACACCCATCATATGGCTTCTGAAGACTCCACTGGAGTCTTTTATGTTTCCTGCCTTTATGTGCTTTTTGGAGCTTCAAAATGTTGGTACCCATTCACTTGCATAGTGAGGACCTTCAGAGCTGACATTTTCTTCTAAAATCTTGGCTTGTGTTGTGCAGAAGAAAGTCATACGCATCACATGATCACAATTAGCCAATTAGTTTTGTACTGAATTGGAGGTGTACCTGTGGATGTATTTTAAGGCCTACCTTCAAACTCCGTGCCTCTTTGGGTGACATCATTGGAAAATCAAAATAATTCAGCCAAGACCTCAGAAAACAATTGTGGACTTCCACAAGTCTGGTTCATCCTTGGGAGCAATTACCAAACACCTGAAGGTATTTTGTTAATCTGTACAAACAACAGTACACAATATAAACACTATGGGACCACACAGCCATAATACAGCTAAAGGAGACACATTCTGTCTCCTAGAGATGAACGTAGTTTGGTGCAAAAAGTGCAAATCAATCCGATAAAAACAGCAAAGAACCTTGTGATGATGCAGGAGGAAACAGGTAGACGAGTATCTATATCCACAGTAAAACGAGTCCTATATCAACTGCTCAGCAAGGAAGAAGCCACTTCTCAAAAACTGCCATAAAAAAGCCAGACTACAGTTTGCAAGTGCACATGGGGACAAAGATCTTTTTTTGGAGAAATGTCCTCTGGTCTGATGAAACAAGATTTGAACTTTTAGGCCATAATGACCATCGTTATGTTTGGAGGAAAAAGGGTGAGGCTTGCAAGCCGAAGAACACCATCCCAACCGTGAAGCATGGGGGTGGCCGCATCATGTTGTGGGGGTGATTTGCTGCAGGAGGGGCATCTGATATTGATATTAATGTGCATTGCAATATCAGATGCACATGTTCTTTAAGTCAGTTGTGTTTGAAAATGCCTGTTTTTATAGGAGAGTTCAAAACACCCACTCGTCCACCAAGAGCCCAGTTTAGAAGATTGATAGCTGACGACTCCCCAAGCAATGATCCTGATTGTCATCAAGATATTATATGGGATACAACATCTCCATCACCCAATCGACATGGCAAGTGTCTCCATGAAAATGGTGCTTTCTGAAATCCTTCATAGAGTATCAAAGGAGAGGAAATCCATCATGACATCTGTGTTTATCTTTTCAGGCCGAGGACAAAGGAAAGCTGCCAGTGTCAAAGCAGTGGACATATCGGACATTGCCAATCGGATCGCTCCAAAGGTTGGCTTTGGGAACATAAACAATAAACAATTTTAGTTTTATTGCCAAATACTTTTATTAATATATATTTCTTTGATTGTAGAATGGAAGACTAGAAGAGGCAGACTCATCTTTATTGCAGTGGATTGGGGATAGTGCCATTCCATGCACCCCAGAAGTCCAACTACCCAAAGTCAAGACCATGTCAACAAAGTATGTCCCCTGTTCTGTATGCCCCATCTGTAGGATCTTTTATTGTCATATCCATCTTCCTCCTACTATTCTATTATTCGAAACGTGATGGACGCAAGCTAAAGGATAAGATTAATCATAACAAATAAATGCTAAAACAGCTTCTCATTATGTAACACTTGAATTAAAGGGATAGGTTCACCTAAAAATGTAAATGTTCTCCTAATTTACTGACCCTCATGCCATCCCAGATGTATGTGACTGACTTTCTTCAGCAGAACACAAATTAAAATTTTTAATACAACATCTCAGTTCTGTAGGTCTATTCAATGCAAGTGAATGGTGACCAGAACTGTGAAGCTCAAAAAAGCACATAAAGGCAGCATAAAAGTAATCCATATGACTCCAGTGGTTTAATCCATGTCTTTAGAAGCAAAATGATAGGTGTGGATGAGAAACACATCATTAAGTCCTTTTTTACTCAAGGACCTACTGGTCAAAGTTTGATATTTATAGGGAAAAAAGCACTTTGTTTCTCACACATACCTATCATATTACTTCTGAATACATGGATTTAACCACAGGAGTCTAATGAATTACCTTTATGCTGCCTTTATGTGCTTTTTTGGAGCTTAGATTTTTTTTGGCCACCATTCGCTTCCAATGATTGGATCTCATTGATGCACATTGGAGAGCGACTGTATTTTGACTGTTACTAAATACTTTTATACCACCCAGCCCTACCCATAATTTATTTTTGTAGTTGTCCGTACTAATCTAAATTCTGCTGTTCTGTACATGCACAGACAGAGCACTGTGGAAGACCTCATGAGGCTGGCCAAGCAGTTTGACTTCAACATGAGACAAGATGATGATCAAGCTCAGCACTCAGATGGACTGGGTTCAGAACAGGAGCTCCCACTCCATGACGACCAACCCAACACATCACACAATGGTTCTGCCATGAAGAAGTGCTCTATTACTGTAGAACCATGTGTCGTGAAGCCTGATGATGAGAGGGCATCGTATCAGGAGATTGATGACGATCTAGATTTTCTTTTTGATGGACCAACTCAGCAGCTCAGTGGGCGTCTCAGTCAAATGTCAGGTCATCGATCTCATATTGTTCCTGAGAGCGCAGTCGAGAAAAATCTCGCAGTTATGAAAGCCTGCGATTCAGAAAAAAGTTCTTCTTTTTCTATGGCAGCATGCAATAACAATATACAAGTTGACAATGCTAATGATTTTGATGACTGGAGCAATGATGATTTACTGGAGGACTCGTTGTTGGTGGAGATGACACAGAACCCAGATCTGTTTGCTTCTCCGTGGGATTGTTCAACACAGAAAAAAACTAATGTTAATCAAAATGGTTTTAATAGTAACACAGGCACCAGTGTGATGGCAAACAAACCACAAGAATCCAAAAATGATGTTAAATGTGGCACAGTTCAAGTGGAAAGGGCGAAAAACGGACAATCTTTTCAGATGGATTCTCAGAGACTGGCAAAGACCTATGTTGGATTGCCTAAATTTGGAAATCACATGGAAGATAGTTATATAAGTCAGGCTTTTCCCATGGTTAAAGATTTGGCAGTTACTCCATGCCACAGTAAAACTGACCAGGACCAACAATATCATCACAACAGTGGAGTACAACAGCTTCATGTTGTTCAGAATTTATTCAAGACATTACAACCTTCCCATTCAAAGCCTGTCAACACACACACAAGTCCAAACACTCGATGTGTTAAACAAAGCAGAGAGGATGCCTTTACCACCCAAGATGGCTTTGGTGACATTTTAGATGAAGATCTAGACTCCTTTTTTGCGTCTGATGACATCTGGGATGACGGCGTCGAGGATGATGACCTATTTTGTGAGGCGTGTGATAATCTTGAGGTACCTGGCAACCCGTCTCGCCTTGTTGAAAGCCCATCCACAAAGCACCAACAGACTAACAAAACACAACCTAAAGTGCTACAGAACATGCTGTACGTCAACTCTGAAATGGCCAGTCAGCAGACTCTGTTTGCTCAACCTAACCCACCCAGAAGACCTGCTACTAATGTTTCCACGTCCAGTGCAAACATGTCAGCATCGCTTTACAATCCGAAAGCTCACACGGTGAGTTCTGGACCTACAGGACTCAACTCTAATGTGTCATATGGCACAACGAGACCATCTGGCCCCTCAAGTAATGGACCATATAAATTTAGACAGATGGGAAGCACTTCAGTGGTGGGAAGGGGAGCTGCTGCATCCACACAACAGCGTCACGAACGAGTTGTGCTGGCCACTCTCCAATCAGATGCGAGGATACCAGACAGTCATCAGTTCAAAAAGCCATACAGTGCCTCGTCTACACCGGTGGTTGCCAAAGGTACTGTGTAAAATGTTACTCACTCTGGATTTTCTCATTGTACTGTAAAATTTGGGGACAATTGATAGTTAGGTATTCGCTTAACAATCACGTTTGACCAAACATCAATTGTTGCCAAGAATTTACATGTTAAACGCAAGAAGAAATATACTGTAAAATCAAAAAAGGCATGTTTTCCAAACCGTTTTCCATTAAATGAACATAAAGAATGACTATTAATCATATTATATGCTGTACATGGTAATAAACAACATTATTTAACTAAATGTATTTTTATAGCTGTCGAAATGAACACGCGTGCGGTAATGCATGCAATTAATTTAAAACATTTAACGTGTAAATATTTCTTAATTGCGATTTAATGCATTTATTGATTTGACATTTCATTTAGTATTTATATTGTGGAATAAATTAATAAAAAAAATTATTTAGTTTTTTCTCTCCCCAATTTGTAACGCCCATTCCCAATGCGCTCTTAAGTCCTCGTGGTGGCGTAGTGACTCGCCTCAATCCGGGTGGCGGAGGACGAATCTGTTGCCTCCACGTCTGAGACCGTCAGTCCGCGCATCTTATCATGTGACTTGTTGAGCCTTTACCGTGGAGACGTAGCATGTGTGGCGGCCCACGCTATTCTCCGCAGCATCCATGCACAACTCATCACGCACCCCACCGAGAGTGAGAACCACATTATAGCGACCAAGAGGTGGTTACCCCATGTGACTCTACCCTCCCTAGCAACTGGGCCAATTTGGTTGCTTAGGAGACCTGGCTGGAGTCACTCAACACGCCCAGGATTCAAACTTACGACTCCAGGGGTGGTAGTCAGCGTTAATACTTTTTGTGCTACCCAGGCCCCCAAACATGGTTAAATATTGTTTTGTTCTCTATGAAGGATCTAAAGGCATTTTGAGATGAAAAAAGAATATATAAAGTCAAATTTATGCACTTTTGAAAATTGCGATTAATCTCGATTTACGTAACAACAACAAAATCATACGATTAATCGCAATTAAATATTTTAATCGGCTGATTTTTCGGCACTAGTATTTTTACTAAAACATACATGTAGAAATGTCATGAGAATTACGTGATTATAGTTTAGTGATGACGCAAAAAATCGTTGAGTTAGAGTGATTCACGAAAACGAGTCGAACTTACAAACTCTAACGGCATTTTTTTAAAGGTAACTTAATGTCTAAATAAACAGTACGTTCAAATCAATGTGATATTTAGGATGTTGCTTAATTTGCAGAAAAATCAATGTTAAATATTCGTCTTAAGGAAACGTAACAGTTTAATAAAAAGCGCATTAAAATCAATGTGATATTCAGGATGATGCTTGATTATGTAGCGCAGAAATATTATTGCGACTATACCATGAATATTCAGTATATCAGCCAGCTCCAGGTCTGCTGCATGAGCTTTTGAAGTGTTGAATATGACTTGCATCAATGTTTTAAAAATTTATCCATGCCCAAGTTAAAATTTAAAACAAGAATAATTTGATTTGATTGCTTTCGTGTTGTTTTGATTTGCTACTCTTATGAAAAGAGAAGTGATATTTATATAGGTTATTTTTGTTATGTAGAGGTGTGCAATTCGGGAACAGTGAAGTGCAGTGATGCTGAGATCGAGAGGAAGAAACAACTGGCGATGGAGAGGCGGAGACTCAGGATGATGGCCAATCAGAACCTCAGAGCTCCTGTCTGATTCTGTGTTACCATGGAGATGCAGGACAAAACAGCCCAGCAGAGTTCTACGCGTTCCACACACGATCAAACAAAAGTGTACAAACAAAACTAGATAGAACAAATCTTCATTGCTTCTAATAGGAGCAAATTAATGTACACAGAGTTACCCAAAATATTTCCAAAACAATGATTTTTATTGGTTTAGGGGCCAGCTTTATGCCCAGTGTATTTGACTGCAGATGTCTTACTGTTACTGCAGAACAAACTCTAGATTAACATGTTTTGTGTGTTTTGTTTAATAGTTTGTTTTGAGACTTTTGATAAATATCTACATTGTTACATGCACAACTGTGCATTACTAAAAAAATCAGGAGTCACTTTTATGTATGTTTTATGTATCTCTATGTCAGTTGTGTAATCAATATTTTCCTTCAGATTTCATTTTAAAAATGTTCTTTCAAGCATAAATAACTCTTGTTCACGTTTTTTCATTAACAATGATGGAGAGGAAATGTTAAAAATAATTTTGTTGATTTTATTTGTGTTTTTGTCCTTTTTCAGCACTGCAACATGTAGCCCAGAGTATTAAAGTGACATAAGCATGGGTGATGTATAGTATTTATTGAGTTGGTTATTAAGGCTTTATTAAACCGCTTTCAAAATATTTGGTATTTTCCCATCATTTAAATAATCCTCGTAGAACTAGTCTCAAGTGTTGTACATGATTCACATAAAGAGTAATAATTTGATATAACAACATTGACATTCCCTTATAATCGATTTGCAATATCAGATGACGTGCTTAAGGGAGTATTCGGGGTTCAGCTCAATCGACAGCACAGTATCGATTGCTACAAAAATTTATTTTGACGTGACCCTGCTTTTACTTTGTTGAATGTATAGCCACAAGATATAAACAATATGCGGTAAACATGATTTTTAACTTCGTTACCATGGCAATGTAATGACAACAATCCTTAAAATGACTGTAAACACTATTTAAACAACATTACTGCTCAAATAATGCATGTGTTTTACATTTATGCATTTGGCAGATGCTTTTATCCAAAGCAACTTACAGAGCACTTATTACAGGGACAATCCCCCGGAGCAATCTGGAGTTAAGTGCCTTACTCAAGGACACAATGTTGGTGGCTGTGGGGCTCGAACCAGCGACCTTCTGATTACCAGATTACCAGTTATGTGCTTAGACCACTACACCACATGTTTTAACAGAAGAGTTTTTTTGCCTTTTTTCAAGAAATGGAGGGACGAGGCAAAACAATCATTTTTGTGGTAATCAACATTATGCCACAAATGTTGTCGATTGAGATTAACTATATGAGTATTGAACCCAGAATATTCCTTTAAGTACAAAGTTTTGCATAGGCTTAGGCCTGGATGTATGTTTAGACTAAACAGTGGGGTTCCCACATTCATGGAAAACATGGAGTATCATGGCATTGTAAAATTGTGATGTCCAGGCCAGAAAAAGCCATGGAAATGTGTATGATCTTAAAAATCATGAATATAAATGTTTCTGTAGCTCAGCAGGTCGAGCACGTTCCAGGCAATGCCAATGTCTTGGGCTTGATTCCAAGGGACCAAACAAACTGATCAATAATATACCTTGAAATAAGGATTTTTTTTTTTTTTTTTTTTTTTTTTGGGGGGTCCCTTTTCAAGATGGCTAACATAAATCACTCTTGTTAAAAAAAAATATATATATATATATATATATATATATATATATATATATATATATATATATATATATACTGTATATATATATTTTTTGTTGTTGAATATATAAAATGAATGAATGTAAGATAAAATTGCTGTAAACAGGTGTAATAGGTGTAAAGTCTCCTCAGCCTTGCTGTTTCCTTCTCATTAGCTCTCTGACGCCGCTGTACAGGGACACCTGCGGCACACCTGAGTGCTCCTGAAAATCGAGTCTTGTTATCAGGCCGCCGGTGTGTAACTGTAGCTAGCACGCAGAACTATAAAAACCCCCCAAGGCCCGGAGATGCAGTTTCACCTGACCATCCAAGCGTCCAGGCACTAACCCGGACCGTGTGTTGTGTGAACTCTGATGAGGACAGCATGAATGGAGGATTCTGCATCTAGTACATGCACAGATTGGTGTGTTTGGATATGGGCCTGACCTGAGGATTACATGGCTAAAGGCAAAGGTCTACATCTATGCTTCATTAACCCCTGTAACTGTTCTAAGGCAGCAAATGTCTGTGATTGTTAGAACAGTGTAATGTAGTTCTCACTTTACTCCTAAATACAAAGAACACAATATACTTTACATTCATGCTATTATCAGACACTTTTCCAGCAGCGGGTGTGATTCTCTCTAAATGGTTTGAATGGGAATGATTCATTGGCGAATCAGTCTGAATCAAAATGATTTTTAACTCCTTATCCAGTAATAACATACGACCAGAAAAGGACGTGAAAATACATTGGACACAAATATCAGTTTAGAGCTCGTCTGGAGTTCTGCTGCCAGCACATGGAGACGGAGAACAGGTTTAAGCTGAAGCAACAGTATCCTCGCTGTCCTTTGTCTGCTTGATAAACATGCTTATCAGCAGCCTGTGTGCAGAAATAAAGTCACCTGAGAATACACCTGAACTCCAAGTGAACTCTCTCTGATTCTCTCACTTTCATCAATTATTCTCCTTCCCAATCAGTCTGTATTTGTATCAACCGATACAAAATATCGCTCACTGTCCCAGATGCTGAGCCTGAGATTATTGTCCTTCCAGGGCACAGGTTCTGGAAGCGAATCAATGTCCGCCAGTGTATGCATGCGTGTGGGAAATGAGTGTGTGTGTGTGTGAGTGTATGTGTGTGAGTGTGTGTGTGTGAGTGTGTGTGTGCGTGTGAGTGTGTGAGTGAGTGAGTGAGTGAGTGAGTGTGTGTGAGTGTGTGAGTGAGTGAGTGAGTGTGTGTGCGCGTGAGTGTGTGAGTGAGAGTGTGAGTGTGTGTGAGTTAGTGTGAGTGTATGTGTGTGAGTGAGAGTGTGAGTGTGTGTGAGTTAGTGTGAGTGTATGTGTGTGAGTGAGAGAGTGAGTGTGTGTGTGCGTGTGAGTGAGTGAGCGAGTGTGTGTGCGTGTGAGAGTGTGAGTGAGAGTGAGAGTGTGTGTGAGTTAGTGTGAGTGTGAGTGTGTGCGTGAGTGTGCGTGAGAGTGTGTGTGTGAGTGTGTGTGTGTGTGTGAGTGTGTGTGTGTGTGTGAGTGTGTCTGTTGGCGAGCTGAAATTGATAGATGTTCTAATTTGTCTGTTGTGTTCACCTGATGCTGACTGATAGGGCTAGTCTTGAATCTCTCCTGTCGAAAGACACACGATTCAGTTTCTGCAAGGACAAAAATGACGTGCTGGAAAATGTGTTGTAAATTTACCCCCAGTTTAAATCCACCGTTTGACCAAACAGTCACTCCTAAAACATGACAACACATTTACTTTTAGCAGATAGAAAGTTATCATTTACTAAGTCTTTTTCTTCCGAGAAAAGGGTTCATTAATATTCATGACTCATCTTGCATTAATGGGCGTTTCCAAATTTTTATCAAATAAAATGCTTTCTAGAAAGAGTGTCACTCCACCCGCTACCAATCACTGGCGTAGCCACGGGTGGGCCGGTGCCACCCAAGGGAATTCAGGCCCAATCATTGTCTCATGCCCCTATTCCACCAAGGTCAGAGGCTGAAAGGTCTGAATAATGTCAACTTCAAAAGAACAGCAGTTTAAAAAACAAAACTAGATTGCTCATATAATAATGAAGCTATTTACAACCGATGTGGCCATGAGACGTGTTTAGTTGACGGGAATCCCGTGTCGTGCTGCAACATCTTTATTTCCCACATCCAACATAATATTAGTAACAAATGATATATATATATGTGTGAATTGTTTGCCATGATTTGTATTAATTAGGCTATATATTTAAATGACTTCATAAATGTTCATCAAACCACAAGACTTAAAATGCTGAAGTGATCTCAAAACTCCTAAAACTCTAAACTCCATCCACTGTTAATTACAGATATCATACGAATGTATTGATTATGCATTTCATTTTTTATAACTTCTTTTCATTGCATCAAAAGCAGCTTGTGACAGTATAAAAAGCTACTCTGAAATTAATTATTTTGGATGAAAAAATATGCTCTAAAAACGTTAAAATCCAGCCTCTTTTTACCCTGTACTACTAAAATGAAATGATGCCATTTCAAAATATCATATGCATGAATTTATTGCAATGAATGATTTTGCATAACCAAATTCAGTCACAGGCATAGATAGCTCTGAATTATTTTCTCTACGTTTGAGGGATGTGTAGAGGGGGGGCTCTTGGGTCTCGAGCCCGTACTCTTTTATTGAGGTGACCCTGAAATACCAAATGAGAGCTTGCAGACACAAAATAAATTACTTCTTTTTTCTTTTTTTTACACTTTATAACATTTATAAAAATGCGTCAATATTGTGCTGAAACTTCGATGCATAGATTATGGGCTTTTATAATAGATTATTATGACAATGCATTATGCATTTATTTCTTATGCTTTGAATGCAACATAAACCCAGGTTTATGTATTTATTTATTTATTTTTGTGGTCAATTTACCTGTAAAGTGCAAATGATCCCATCATTTATATTTTCATCTTTAGCATATTTTGGAAAACGAATATGAATACAAAATAATGTAATTGAAATGTTATTAAGCATAACATTTATGTAATCATAATCATACATTAACAGGCCTACCTGCTCCATTGATCAAATTCAAGTCATGTTTATTTGTATAGCGCCTTTCACAACACACATCGTTTCAAAGCAGCTTTACAGAAGATAAAACTGTAATGTATATAATGTCTATGAGTCATGATTGTGTAGTTTGATAAAATACGATTGTGAATTGTGTTTAAAAATAAGTAACTGTATTTATAACCCCAGTGAGCAGCTGAAGGCGACTGTGGCAAGTAACACAAAACTCCACAAGATGTTGATTAATGGAGAAAAATAACATTAGGAGAAACCAGACTCACTGTGGGGGCCAGTTCCCCTCTGACTAACATCATGAATATAATGCCAATATTACTTATGTATAGTGCAAATCATGCTTTAATATTATTAAACTAAGTAAGTGTTAAGGGTCAGTGTTTAAACAAAGATTTATTATCAACTGTAAGATTAATGACTAAAGTCTTTGAAGTTCATCCTGGATTATCTGCAGAAGTTCACATAGATGTGTTGCCCTTTGTTAGTTGACTGATGAAGGGCTTTGTTGGCAATTAATTGATAGTCTATATATTCTATTATAAGAGTGTAGTCCATCATTAGACAGAGGTGATGCAGGCAGAGATCAGTGAGGTGCTGCGCAGTTCAACCTGCCTGGTAATTTCGGTGAGGTTCAGTGGGGTCCATCCTAAGTCCAAGGTTCAGGCAGTGGCATATGAAGTATCCCATGTCTTATGGTTGGAGTTGGCATCAGTTCATCCTCTGAAGTCCATCGTAAGAAACTGAAGTGATGTTTGGCTGGCACCGGCTGCTATTAGTCATCATCACACAGCGACACGTAGCAGGAATGCAGCTGGATCCAGTCGGTTCTGGTGACCTCTGCATAGGAGTCCCGAGGTTGAGACAGGAAAACAAATAGAATAATATTAGCATAGATGCAATTCAGTTTATTTCAGAGTTATGGATCATGATCTGTGTTTCTGGTTCCTGAATCTGGCAGACCTAACCTAAAGCAGCCTAACTGTGAGTTGAAGGATAAATTAGGTGTATGCCGGCTAAATAGAGGAGTCTTTAGTCTAGACTTTATCTGAGTGTGTCGGAGTCCCGATCCGTGTTAGGGAGACTATTCCATAGTTTAGGAGTTAAATAGGAAAATGATCTACCTCCAATTATGGATTTTGATATTCTTGGAACTATTAACAAGCCATAATTTTGCAATCGTAATGAACGTGATGGAAATAGCGTGGTAGAAGGTCATTTAAGTACTGCGGAGCTAGACCATACAAACCTTTGTTAATGGTCAGCGCTTATATACCTTTTAACCTTAACAGTATTCAAAGCGCTTTACACTGTGACTCATTCACCCATTCATACACACATTAACACTCACACCAATGGCGGCAGAGCTGCCATGCAAGGCGCTAGCCTGACATTGGGAGCAACTTGGGGTTCAGTGTCTTGCCCAAGGACACTACAGCATGTGGAGTTGTGTGGGCCGGGAATCGAACCGCCAACCCTGCAATTCGCCGACCCCCTCTACCACCTGAGCCACAGCCGCCCCGGCTTTGTAGTTAACAGAATGTAATAAATTGAAGTGTCAAAAGTGTTTAGTTAAGGGGGCCTGGGTAGCTCAGCACGTAAAGACACCGACTACCACACCTGGAGTCACGAGTTTGAATCCAGGGCATGCTGAGTGACAAGCAAGATCTCCTAAGCAACCAAGTTGGCCTGGTTGCTAGGGAGGGTAGAGTCACATGGGGTAACCTCCTCGTGATCGCAATGATGTGGTTCTCGGTGGGGCTGGGGCTCGTGGTGAGTTGGGCGTGGATGCCACGGAGAATAGCGTGAAGCCTCTACGTGCAGGAGGTGCAAGGTAATACGCCCAACAAGTCACGTGATAAGATGCGTGGATTGACGGTCTCAGATGCTGAGGCAACTGAGATTCGTCCTCCGCCACCCAGATTGAGTCACTATGCCACCACAAGGATTTCAAGCGAATTGGGAATTGGGCATACCAAACTGACTACCACAAATAATTACTTATTATCCGGGGATATAATAAGTAATATCCGTTTTAAGCCATAAGACCTTCTAAAATCCCATGTGTTATACATGTCAAATAAAATATAACAAACGTCTGAATGTACTCAAACTCAAATAATGTTGATTGATCTTTTAATATTTTTTAAGTGCATAACCTTTAGTAGTTACAGATTGATCGATCTAGAAAGAAAGAATTTCCTGTTTCTATAGGAAATATGTCAACACAGGAAACAAAACTGCACTTGGCAGATAATTTCATGGGGTCTTTTCGGACTGGGCGCTCATTTAGTTCTGTAAAATACAATATTGCTGTTTGTGAAGGTTTATAGAGGATGTAGAGAATCTCTATAGGCTCCTGATCAAAACACTTATCTCTGAAATCAGTTTTACCAGATTTTCTGTAACGTCTGAGGGACTTGAGGTGAAGGGAGGGTGCGCGGGGTAAAAAATGTGATGTTTAATTCCCCCTTACAGTTCCTGGATACCACAATGCATACAGTATAATTAGCATCATTCTGGATAACATGATCAACGTCATAGGCAAGAGTTCCTGCTTTGTGCATTTGAACATAATTGTGTGATACTGTCTTTATTTAATTTGACTTAAAATAGCTAGTTTTATTCGTTTCCCCCTGCCCAATCTTCCTAATGTGTCGTAAACCAACAAACTGAGAAAGCCCATCTTTTAAAACGCAATAAAAAGATTTTAATTAATCTCAAGAGATAACACGTATTATTTTGGATCACATTTGTTCGTCGGCCTTATTTTTAGAGGAGATGTGGATCATTTCTGCCCTCTATTGGCACTAAACTTAATTGCAATCTGTTTGTTTGAGCGGTTGCCACGTGTGTTTTTGCTTTCCTGTTTGACAACCAATGGGAGACGGGAGAGTGTTTGAAAAAACAAACATTATTTTAGCGTTTAAATGATGTTTGGTGACACAAACGGCACAAAAATAATACAGATCACCTTTATTTTCCTTTTGTAACATCTTTGACAACATGCTTTTGAATAAGTTCGTCTGCTGCGTATTACTGGCATCTAGTGGTAAACACGTAATATTACAGATGTGGACACTCGGGTCCCTGTGGCAGTACATTTTCAACTATGTAACTTACAAAATTACAAATAAATAAATAAAATAATAAAATACATTTTCTGTTGTAAATTAAAGAGGTATTTCTATAAGTGTGTACCAGACTTTCAGAAAACATGTTCATGCCCAGTAAAACTTGATTGCACAAGGCAAGAACAGGATGGAAATAAAAAGCTCAAGTTAGCCGTTGCTCTTATATGAGGGAGTCCAAAATGTTATATTTTAAAATCATATTTTGAAAAGTTTACCTTATCATATTCTGTCATTTTACCAGACAACATCACAGAATTCATAAAACACTTTGCTGATACTGTTTGTGCTGTGGTTTTCCCTCCAAATATGCATTTGGCAGACGCTTTTATCCAAAGCGACTTACAGTGCACGTATTACAGGGACAATCCCCCCGGAGCAACCCGGAGTTAAGTGCCTTGCTCAAGGGCCCAACAGTGGCATCTTGGTGGTGCTGGGGCTTGAACCCCTGACCTTCTGGTCAGTAACCCTGAGCCTCAACCACTGAGCCACCACTGCCCCAATATGGTAACTTTTTGATGATGTCTTAAAGGAACAGTTCACCCTAAAATGAAAATTCTCTCATTTACACACTCTCCTGCCATCCCATAAGTGAATGCCTTTCTTTCATCTCCAGAACTCAAATGAAGATTTAAGAAGAGTATTCCAGCTCTGTAGGTCCATACAATGCAAGTGAATTGTGGCCAGAACTTTGAAAGTCAAAAAAGCACATAAAGGCAGCATAAAAGTGGTCCATAAAACTCCAGTGGTTTAATCCATGTCTTCAGAAGTGATATGATAGGTGTGGGTGAGAAACAGAACATGACCATGTTACAAAATGCAATAAATAAAATATTTATTTTTATTGAAAATTGATGGACATAACTTGTGCGAAAAGAAATAACGGAAGTTTGTTTCGATAAAAATGTATTATTTAAACAATAATTATATATATATATATATATAAAAAAAAAGGTGGTGAGGGAGCCCTTTACCCCACACCTGGGAGAGATCTAAAGGATCAGGAATATTTGGCAGTGTTTAGTGACAAACAGGTGTTTAAGAAACACCTGTTATACCCTACATATAAACTGATTACCAATTAAAGCAATATTCCCAAGATTGAAGAAATATTTTGAGGATGAATGAAAAACAGAAGAATCCCCCCTGATAGCACACACACATACTAGATGTGTTTACATATGGAAGACATTTTTTTTAGGTTGTTTGATGTTCTGCAATTCCTCTCGGATGTCAAAAAGACATTCAGCAGATGACTTTGAGATGGTTATAATTTACAATACTGATAAATCTGATCTTTTTAAGATGTTTAGCAGATAATAATTCGATTGTGATGCTTTCCAGATTAAAAGATCTAAAACAGACATCTCAGAGATTTAGTCTACATGTGCAAACTGATATACACACTGGCGGCCAAACGTTTGGAATAATGTACAGATTGAGCTGTTTTGGAAGGAAATTGGTACTTTAATTCACCAAAGTGGGATTCAACTGATCACATAGTATATTCAGGACATTACTGATGTATATAAAACAGCACCATCACTATTTGAAAAATAGTCCATTTTGATCAAATCTAGACAGCAGCATCACTCCAACACCTTATTCTTGAGTAATCATGCTAAATTGATCATTTGGTACAAGAAAATCACTTGCCATTATATCACACACAGCTGAAAGGTTTTTATTTGGTTCCTTAAATGAAGCTTAACATTGTGTTTGTTTTTGAGTTGCCACAGTATGCAATAGACTGGCATGTCTTCAGGATAATATTAGGACAAAAATGGCAAAAAAAGAAAAATATTTCTTTAGAAACTCATCAGTCGATAATTGTTTTGAGGAATGAAGGCTGTACAATGCTTGAAATTGCCAAAAAACTGCAGATTTCATACAAAGGTGTCACTACAGTCTTCAAAGATAAAGCACAACTGTCTCTAACAAGGACAGAAAGAGATGTGGAAGACCAGATGTGCAACTAAACAAGAGGATGAGTACATCAGAGTCTCTAGTTTGAGAAATAGGCGCCTCACATGTCCTCCGCTGACAGCTTCATTGAATTCTACCCGCTCAACACCAGTTTCACGCACAACAGTAAAGAGAAGACTCAGGAGGTCTTATGGGAAGAACTGCAAAGACACTTTTGAAACCAAAAACAAAAAGAAAAGGTTCGAGTGGGCAAAGAAACACAGACATTGCACAACAGATAATTGGAAAAGAGTGTTACGGATCTTAAACCCATTGAGCTTTTGTGGGATCAGTTAGACTGTAAGGTGCGTGAGAAGTGCCCGACGAGACAGACACATCTATGGCAAGTGCTACAGGAAGTGTGGGGTGAAATGTCACATGAGTATCTGGACAAACTGACCGCTAGAATAACAAGGATCTGCAAAGCTGTCATTGCTACACATGGAGGCATCTTTGATGAGAAATCTTTGAAGTAGTTTAAGACGTTCTGAATTTTGTTTTCCAAATTGTAATAGTAATGTTTCACGATATTAATGTCCTGATCAGTTGAATGCCAATTTCTTTCCATAACATAAAAATCTGTACATTATTCCAAATTTTTGGCCACCAGTGCATGTTTAATTAAATTGCCAGTTTTCGTTTTATAACTTGTGCATACTTTAGCAACATCCACTAGTGAAATTATTTAAAAATCCACCCCTATATACACTTCTGATATTGTGATAAATGAAAAGAACTGATGTGATTGCCAGAAACATTGCCAGTTTAATATTTTATCCAATATCCTAAGACATGTGCTATATGATTATAAATATTGCCTACTTGACTATGATTGTGGTTCAAGAACAGTGAACATCTAATTATCACACAGATACAGTTTTACAAGTCTCAAATATTTTATTTCTCATTTTCATTAAAGACATTTCAATGGTTCCCACAGCATATGACGCAGCATGCAGAGAAATGAAGAAACAAAACGTTAAACCGAAAAGCGAAAAGTTTTCATTCACTTGAAATTTTTCCTTTGTCCAAAACCAATCTCACTATCCTGCCCAGGCCATGCCAAAGTTAAACAGATGGCTGTCTGACCCCCAGCTAAAGAAATACAAAACCAAAATATAGGAGCACTATAACACATATTCTGTACAAAACAATTCAACCCAATCATGAACGGAAAGAAGGAAAAAATAATCATAATAATAAACACAACCCCTACTTTTTAACAGAACCTGTTTAAAAGGAAGGGGAAAATGAAGTTTCGCTGGGAGTGAAACCGATCCAGAATAACACATTGCTTTTCAGAACAATAATAATAATAATTATTATGGATAAATGTAGTGAAGAAACTCACTTTAAAATCACTTCCATATTTAAACATTTACCAAAAGTTTGGCAACGTCCATATATTTATATGTAACTGTCGTTCAGATTATAATATCTCAATAGTACGATTTTTATGTAAACAAGAGAATCTTTTCCCCCATAAAATCAGATCTACATGCACAACAGAAAGCAAATAAAGACATCGTATCATGCAAGCGCATCACAAAGAAAACATGGGTCTTTGGGTAAGACATTAAAGAGCCATCACCGTGCAATGGCAGGCGCGCGACGCCGGTTTGCGCGGGAAAACCACATTTGAAGCAAAAATAGCGGAGCAGAAAGATGCTGCGAGTTCATTAATCCGTATTCTCATCGTTTAATTTGTACTCTTTTTGTTAAAACAATCGAATCACACATGTCTGCGTTTTAACTGAAATGGAGAAAAAGAGAGAAACTTGATGTGCGGATATTCCTGAAGGTCAGTCAGAACTGGTTTTGTCTACTCACGATAGCTTTTCGATGACATGCTGCGAACGGACTCAATTACAGCTTAGAAAAAACCCGAACTCACATGACACACGATCCGTCCATTGAACCCTAATATACAAACATGAGCTACGAAGATCTTTACAATGCTGCCTGCAGTCAAGTTGGAGAATATGTAACTATAATGTTGAGAGGTAAATCAATATTACTTTGTTTTGCTTTAAATTCAGAAAACACATAAAAAAGTTCAGAAATTAACTGATGGCACTGTTCCATCCTACAGTTAGTTACATGAGGTGTGATTTGACCCCCCCAGCAATAAAACACCTCCCTAACAACAAATCTAGAGTTCAGGCAAAATTGCAGCAAATAATTAATTTAACATGCAAACGAACTTGCGATTTGCTGCAAATGTTTGCCAGAGGTTTGCAGCTCTTCACCGATAGTGATGAACCGGCAGCAAACTCTTGGCAAAAATGAAGGGTTTTAAAAGTTTGCCAGAACTCTACATTTGTGTCTTAATAGTAAACCACATATATGCACAACTTCAAATATATTTGCTTTGTTCCTAGCCTAATGTATATCAGAAAGCAAGACTGTAGATGAACTCCCTGACAATATAAACACAGCACACTTCTACATACATACACACATTCTTGGTAGAAAATGTGAATCAAATTTGCATTTTCTCAGAAGCAATTAGATCAAAGCAAACCAAAATTATCTTTGTTGTTGTTGCCTAAAACAGGAGGGGAAAAAAGCAATAAGCCTGTTAATAACCTTATGTTAATGTATCTTTTCAATTGCCCGATAACATGAACATTAGATAGCGATTTAAATATTCAGCTATTGTTAAATCCCACATATGTTTTCATTGGCACTTCATGCTTGAAGCGTGTTGCACTGAAATCAAGTCTCGAGTCATATCTCTCGCTCACTCACATATACTTGAGACTTAAAGCATAAAAAAAAAAAGACAGGACCAAAATAAATAAAACACAACCCCCAAAAAGCAAAAAAAGAACCAACATGTGCATACAAACGCACACACAAAATAACGCACGCGCACACACACGCACAGACACACCCTCCTTTTTTCCTTCTCCGTCAAACTGAATCGCTCGGTAGTCTCTCCAACTGTCCTTAAATACCCGAGAATTTGGACAGAACAATCTCATGCTCTCTAACACTTAGGATGGCTGGCGTCACAAGGCTCAGGGAGTACAGACGGGTACAGAGGCATCATTCAGAGAAATACTTCCATTGAGAGAGAGAGAGAGAGAGAGAGAGCGACAGAGAGAGAGAGAGAGACAGCATGTTAGCGGAACATCTGGAGCTGATTCTCAGAAAATGGAGAAGTGAAAAAGAGGGTGTTCACTGAAGGGCCTGTCTGTCTCTTCACACGTCCACCACCATCTTTTTGTGAATATCTAAGCCGCCAACCACCTGTGGAATAAACGGACAAGTGAACAGGGAAACATGTCAGTGCATTGAAGGGGACAGCTGCAAAACAGTGTACTAATTAGGGATTTGCACAGACACCATTTTTAACATTCGGTTAACCGTGTGGTTTCAAGAACAATGAATCATGTAAAACATTACATGTGCTCTGCTCGGGCAGGTTCAGATTTTTGTGAGAAAGGGACGCTAGTATCCTCATGTATTACACTACTGAGGTTAAATAGCCTTTTCGGGGTGCTTTGATTTTTAAATGGTTTAAAAAAAATATTTATGGTACATTTTTGTCCTCTTTTGAAGCTTAACAGTATAAATCACCATCCACCTTTGTTGAAGGGAAAAGAGCAGCTCATCCTTTCTGCCTAGCATCTCATTTTGTGTTTCACGGATGATACAGGGTCGGAATGACATGAGGTTGAGTAATTGATTGGAAAGTGTAATTTTTTGTTAAAATATTCCTTTAACATCTTCATTCAAGATTTTTTGTCCGAAAGCCAAAAATAATTTTGGTGCATCCCTACATCAAATCTGCAAGAAGAATGAAAAGATGCATCATTGACTCACAGCGCAGAACTCCTCAAATGATATCCTCCCATCTCCGTCCTTGTCTGCATTGATGATGGTTTTGTCGACAATCTGCTGCAGCTGAGTGTCTTTCAGGTTATTTCCTACCATCATCTTCAGCACCTGGAACAGCTCGCCATTGGATATGTAGCCATCCTTATCCATGTCATAAATCCTAAATGCAACTGCACAAACAAGAATTAAATAAATAACGAAACATGACTTAAAACTTTGCTCCAGGGCACTATTAAATCAAAGTCCTAGAACAGTTGTTATCCCTCTCATGGAATCACCATTATTAAAGGGGTTAGTTAAGAACCAGGCAAAGGAATGTGATGGAGGCTAACAATAAGAATAAGGCTAAGTGAGGGGGCCTAGGTAGCTCAGCGAGTATTGACGCTGTCTACCACCCCTGGAGTCGCGAGTTCGAATCCAGAGCATGCTGAGTGACTCCAGCCAGGTTTCCTAAGCAACCAAATTGGCCCGGTTAGGGACAGGCTAGGGAGAGTAGAGTCACATGGGGTAACCTCCTCCTCGTTGTCGCGATTAGGAGTTCTCGCGCTCAATGGGGTGCGCGGTAAGTTGTGCGTGGATTGCGGAGAGTAGCATGAGCCTCCACATGCTGCGAGTCTCCGCGGTGTCATGCACAACGAGCCACGTTATAAGATGCGCGGATTGACGGTCTGAGAAGTGGAGGCAACTGAGACTTGTCCTCCACCACCCGGATTGAGGTGAGTAACCACGCCACCATGAGGACCTATTAAGTAGTGGGAATTGGGCATTCCAAATAGGGAGAAAATGGGGAGAAAAAAACCAAGGCTAAGAATGTCTAAGTTCGTAACAGCATGAGGGTGAATAAATGATGCAGGATTTTCAATTTTGGGGGAACTACCCCTTTAACAGGAGAAAAGTTTTGAAGACTGGAAGAGACTCACAGCGGAGCTTCATTTCCTTGTCGCCCTTGACGCTGAACTGAGAGACGCCCTCAATGAACTCTGAAAAAAAAAAAAGAGAGACAACTGTGTAACCATTTCCACACTTTTCTAGATCAGATTTATGATGACGCATTTGAACGCACCTGAAGTACACAGTGCACTCCTGAAACTAGGATGGCATAACCACAGAGTTTTGGAGAAGCATAGTGTGAGCTTTGACAACAGAACACTGAACTTCTTATTTTACCAATTTAAACTGAAACCTGGGTCAGAAAATGCACCATTATATATAAATCTATGGTCATATTTACACCTTACATTAACATACATTTCATAGCCAGATAGTATCTGGATATCATTTAGCTTGACTGAATTTACACCTTGCAGACAAATAAGTCTCCACAGTGATCTGATAGAGATCCTAATATTGTTGCCCATTCAAATGGAATATGCTACCTACATATTATAGTCTATTAGACATTTTCAAAACATTGAGGGTTAATGCAAATGCTTTCCATCATTTCAGTCTGGGTTTTTGCATCACTGAAAATGTTTTGGCGGCCACCAAAGATCAATTTCGTGTCAAGGAGCAAATTTAATGATATTCATCTCGTATTTGGCGCTTTGTAAGTGCTAAATATGCTTCTCATCTGAAACGATCGAGTGAAGCCTGGTTTCATGTGGGTGTTGCGAGAGCCAACAGTAGAGACATGCAAGCATTTTCCAATGGAATAATTAATGGGATATTGTTCATTGTTTGGGTGACAAGACAGCACGACAGCAGTGTCTGTTGTGTTCTACAGATCACAATGGCAGACTAAACAATAAAAAAGGCAAGAAATCGCAACACAGCTCTTAAACAACGGATAACTAAAGCCAGTGTATTCTCATCACATCATTATTTACTTACATAGTTGTATGTAAATAACGAAAATGCATTTGCATTTACACCTTCTTTGAATGTGGTCAGAATCCATCCCTTTCAGTCATACGATCACAATGCATCTTGGGTGCCTTTACACCTGTCATTTAATCTGATGAAGAGCTATCCAATAGCTATCAGATCACTGAAAACACATCTTAATGCAAGGTGTAAATGGGGCCTTTGTGCAGAATTGTTCCCCCGTTGGTGGAGGGGGTTGGGGTGCGTGCAGGCAGGCAGCCTCATCTTTAGGCAAACAAGAACCAGGGTAGGATGAGAGAAATTTTGTTATTTTACAACGTCTTCAAACATGGCTCAGACAATCAGTTTATTACTATACAAAATTATATAATATAAAGCAGCTGCTGGTTTGCATCAGGAACAATCAAATGAGATGAAGCACCTTCTATAAAACTTTCAATTTACTGGATTATCAAAACTATACACTATATTGTAATGTAATATGTAAAATATTTTTCCCTCAAAAATAACCATGAGATATGGCCATACAACCCAACCCTTAACAAAAATATACTGCAGTAGTGCCTAATGCATAGATTTATAGAAACAATGAACAATGATTTAGAGACCTTTGAAGTCTACTTCTCCATTGCCATCTGTGTCAAATATATCGATGACTCGCTGCACCAGCGGGTTCTGCTGTAACTCGGGCAGAGACATAAACTCCTCCACGCTGAGAGAACCCGAGTTATCCAGGTCGAGTTTCTTAAACCGCTTTCCAAGTCTTTTAATCTCATCAGCGTCAACTGAAATGGAGAGAGGGAGAGAGAGGTGGACGGGGAGAACAGAGGGAGAAGTCAGAATGTTATTTCTATAGAGACACTTTATATCAAATTGTGCATCCTTTTCTCATATGTTTGTTTCAATTAAAGCTACTACCATCACTGCTAAAACACTGATCTACTGTGATCACCTGGACTGCATCAGTCTTGACTCGTGCACACACACGCATACACACATGCACGCAGGAGGCATAAGCGATACTCCACATTCAGGGCTCTCTCTCACACACACACACACACACACACACACACACACACACACACACACACACACACACACACACACACACTTGTATCCCCATTTGAGTCCCATCAGAAAGCCAGAACCTTACCCAGTTTGCCCTGCCTGGCAGACATGGTCATCGTTCAGAGGAGCTGCTGTTAAACTACAGCGGAGAGTAGCGGAATAGGCACTGCTAAATTATCTAATCTCATTCACACAGCCACGTGGTACACAACTCCAGTAATCAGCAGGCTGACAGTGGTTAGAGTTGCAAAATTTATTAAATTACGATTGAAATGGCCAAGTGCAATTATTAAAACACAATTGGAAGTATTGAATATTAAAAACAGAATGTCATTTATGCCGACAGTTTTGTGGAGATCTCGACAAAAGCCTGAAATCGTGGGCAAATCGGAGCTCGCTCCCGAGAGCGAAGAACCTAATGTATGAACTATCAAAGACGCGATTTGAGAGAAGCCGACACATCGCCAAAGTCAGCACGATATCTAGCATGTTAAATATCTGCGATTCCAAATCGTGCAATGTGAAATATGTTTTGACTGAATATAACTGCAGTGTTGACCTACAGCCAATGAGAGAGCAAGAAACGGGGTGGGAAATTTCCGTGGGAGGAGTCCTGGTGTACCTGCAACAGAACATCAACTAGCATGACTGCGATATGATCTTTGATGTTTCCTCTGAACTGTACCACAACCGGGTGGAGAAAGAGAAGAGTTGGAGGAAAATTGCCAATTCTCTTGGACTGTCAGCTAAACAGATAGATTTTTCAGTAGGAGGTACTTTTTCATATTGTAACCAATAAAATATATGACGCCTTGAGGTGATTAAAAACATACACATCATATTCTGAAATGCATAACATATGATCATGCATTTGTTTTCGTATCTCGTATCATTTCTCGCATGTACTCTGTTGTGAAACGTAATTTGGAGTCCAGGCAGAGTCGTCGGGATTCATCAATAGTGAAATGTTTTGTAATGTGTTCACCCCTGTCGCCGATTCCTCGAGTAATTTGAAAACGCTACGACTTCCATGAAACAACAGACAGTTGTGTAATATGAACTGTACCACGATCCGACGTCTCTGAAATTTGTGTAGTGCGTAGGAGGCATCTTTGTGGGAAGGGGGTCCTACACAAGTTTGTCAACACAAAACCGCCACAAGAGTTTTTTCATTTAATATTTAGTATAAATCCATAAAAAACAAGATCTGTAGTTTGTAACTACAGGTAATAGACGCCAATTCAAATACTTTAAATCTCAATGTGCTTTTAAATACAGAGATAAAGTGCAGTTTCTCATTGCGGTGTACAATCTGATGGTCTAAATTCATTTCACTGTATTTAAGCCACAGAATACAATGAACACAGAATTCATGGAGGATTTTAAAATGTTAATATCGCCGGACTTTGTTTCAGTTCATAGTTCAGAATCATACATAATTAATTGGGCCTGTAAGACACCGCTAACATTTTTCACTGCAAAAACGATTGTGAAGTTCTGCAAACTTTTCTTCTGTCTATCTGACAGATTCAAGGGCACACGTCAAGGTCTACGTAGATAATGCTATGTGAACAATCAGTTCTCGTAGTCAATGTGATGAATGCAGGAGAAATGAGCAGGAGTAAAGACTTGTATGACTTTGACAAGGACCACATTTTTATGGCCAGATGGGAACGCGAGTGTCGAAACTGGACCTTGGAGCAGTGGAAGGTCGCCTTGTCCTGTTTTCTTAACATCACGTGGATGGCCGTGTATGTGTGTGCCATTAACCTGGGGAAGTGATGGCTCAAGGATGCACTGTGGGAAAACAACATGCAGATGTTCTGCTGGGAAACTCTGGGTCCGGCCATACATGTGAACATCAATTTGAAACATGCCACCTTCCGAAACATCATTGATTCATTGACAGACCAGGTACACACCTTCATGGCAATGGTATTGCCTGATGGAGTGGCCTCTTTACCCGCTTTCAGCAGGGTAATGCACCTTGCCACATTGCACACATTGTTTGGGAATGGTTTAAGGAACATGATGAAGAGTTCAAGGTTTTGCCCTGGCCTTCAAATTCCCCAGATCTCAATACGATCTGTGGGATGCACTGGACCAACAAGTCCGATCCATGGCAGCTTACGGGCAGGGTTCCCAATCTTTTCAACCAATGAATTTCCATGCCCAAACATTTAGCATTACATTCTAAAAATGTCCCCGAAATCACATAATTGCAAATTTGTAAAAACAAAACCACACCATTTTTTGATAAAAGTTCAACTGAAAACATTTAATTTAAATTTAATCCATACAAACACATTGTATGAATCCTAAAATGGGCGAGGATTAGTGGCACATTGTTGTCGCTAACGGTGCTTTCACACTTCGATTGCTTGGACCACACCCAGATTCATTTCCTCAACCCCCCGCGGATCTCTGTTCACATTATGTTATTTCTGTCCATTTCAGTCAGATTGATGGCCATCAGTTTGCGCTTGAAGTGAACCCTCTACAGGTTCAATAATGTATTTCTTTGTATTAAAGAAACAAAGAAGAAAGTGAAAATCATAAAATAATACAAGACACCTTGAACTTAAAATGTTGTTCCATTTTCTTTTCTTTAGGCAGCATTAACTGTATTACCAAAACACACATTAAGCAGCATTATTTTGGGAACACATTAGGAATTTATTAGGCTTTAATATTCTGATTATTATATATATATACATTTATAACTGTCTTTAGCTCTAAATCTTTAGGCTATTAGTAATTTTCCACCTGTTGTCGTTGATGTATACTTGTCCCTGTAATAAGAGCACTGTAAGTCGCTTTGAATAAAAAAGCGTCTGCAAAATGCATAAATGTCAAATGTAGTGATATGGGCTTATAAACTATCACACAGCCACAGGATGTACAGTATGCTTGTTGCTGTGTGTTGTTTATAAGAGACGATAATAAAATCTGCTTCTTACTTTACCAAGAGTGTTACGATGCCATATTTTCATGTCTCCTCCACTCATATTTATCTATGAAAACCTCATTCATTTCCAAAGGCGATGTTTTTTAAGCCATGCTGAATGCAAAATCTGCATGACAATGTCCTATATACCACTGAGAAATATATATATATATTTTTTTAAAAGAATGGAGTGAGCATGTTTATTATTTTCCAACATGAAACAAGATGCAGTTTTGGTGTGAAGAAAGCTGAAGAGGCAATAAAAGTGCACACTGAGTCAAGCTGCTTTTCCAGCTGATTTCAGCTCTCTTGGTTGTGTAAAGTTTCTGGTAGTAGTGACAGGCAAAGGGCCTAATGGTGATGAAACATACCAAGTTTCGTCCCAATCCCACAAAGCATTACGGAGATACAGCCTCAAGTTCAACATTCTTCATTGAATTCGTTGAAGCGCCATTCGAAAACGGTATAGTTTATCAAACTTCTATGAACAACTTATTGCTGTGAGTGCCTCTAGATGATGCAGGCCAATTTTCGTCCAAATCGGACAAACAGCCTAGGAAGAGTTTGAAAAAGTATGTTTTTCAGATAATTTAAAATGGCAGAAAATGACGTACTAGGGTGCATTCGAATCATCTTGAGAAAATAGTCTCTAGGACACACGGTTCAAAAGTTATTAACATAAACGTGAGTGCAAATTTGGGCAGTTCAAGCATGGGTGAAGACATGCAATGGTTTGCTGTAGTACATCTGAATCATCATACGAGTGGTAAAAAGTAGTAGCCTGATATCTGCTGTGCTAGATCAAGCTCCTGGCCACTTCCCAGACTACACTAAAGCAGATGACCAAACCACTTACTCTTCATATCTATAAATATGCTTGGGGTACACCCTGATACTGATGTGTATCAATTTGTGTAATTAAACCAGGTTTTACAGCGTTGTGCGTCTGTCTTGGCTGAGATGACAAAGCCAGGTGAAGCTGGATGGAGAGTGGTAAGTCTGGAAGCACTATGGTCATACGGGGTTGGACGGCACATCATGAGGGCGAGTAAATGACAACAGAATTAACATTTTTGGGTTAACTCTCCCAATTATACACCGCTCAGCCACAACATTAAAACCACCTGCCTAATAGTAAGTGTTCAGTTTGTGTTTGCTAGATTTCTCTGGTCTGATGTGCACACTGTTGAATGTTGTTGTTGTTTTTTATGATATCAGAAAAGTGTTTAACACAGATGCTAATTGGGGAGGCATTATGGTGTAATTGTGGTTGCTAAGTGCCCATCTGACCAACAGGTGGCTCAGTTTCACACCAGCACACTTATTATCAGCCTGTTACAGTTCTCTGCAATTACTTTCTCTAGCCTCCTGAGAAAAATAAGATGTTGCTTCTAGGAGAAACACATCTTCAGGAACGGTTTACGAATCATTCCTCTCTGGGGTTGTACCTGCAACCTTTGTGTTAGCAATCCAGATCATTAATCATTACCAAATAGGGATGCACCGATACCCCTTTTTCTCTTCCAATCTGATACCTGAAATCTCAACAGTGTTGTTTTCCCAAATCAGTTAAGAATATCTATACTTCACTCTGTGATACTAATTGGGAGTACTCTTTTATATGTAAAGTTTGTATTTAAATATTGTAATAATGTGCTATGTATGGGTGTCAACAGAACTGCGTCCCTCACTAACGTGCTGCATATGCTGCATACTATATCTTTACCTATTGAAAACAGCCTTTTGTGATTCAGAAAGCTACTGCATGTCTTCAAGTGGCTTCGAATTAAATACACGAGTCAAATGGACTACTTTAATAGTGTCTTTCTGGTTCTTTTCTGTAATTTTTGGAGCTTGACAGTAATGAACGTGACTTAACACACGGTATCGGATATGGATTGGGCTCATCGGACCGATACCCGATCAGTCTAAAAGCGGCAGTATCGGAGCCGATACCAATCCAGGTATTGGAGCGGTGCATTCCTATTAACCAATCACCATCCACTTTACTTGTATTGAAAAGAACAGCTCTGACGTTCTGCCTAACAGCTTTTGTGTTTCTCAGAAGAAAGAAAATGATACAGAACGACACGAGGGTAAATGAGTAAAAGATCACAAAATAAACGAATCCTTTAACTTACAAATGAGAGATGGGCTACGTTCTTCTACACACAGAAAAGAACACAAAAGAAGCCATTACATATGATAAATCACCCTCCTTGACCAACTGGGAGTACTAAAAGCCTCTCAAATAAGCATATAAATACACACACACAAGGTCCAAAAATAAAAGTACCCCTAAACGTGTTTGTCAGTAATTACAAATGTCCAAAAGAAATAAGAAAATCCACATGAAAATGGGACTATCACCTCATGTTCCTTACCACCAACTCTAAAAATACACTTTCAGCAGCCCTAACACTGACCTTTACCAGCTGGAGTAATATATAGACCTAATTTCCACAGCAACACCCCTACGCCACCATGTCTAGCCTGAGTGCACTAGCGCTGGCCCCCCTCCAAACTCAGAGAGCCCCACTGATCCAGGGGAAGCCCTTTCCCTCATGACTCCATTCTCCAGCTGATCCTGGAGCAGCCGATACAAGTGTTCAAAGGAACAGGAACGCAAGCTATTCTGAATGAACCCAGACACGGAAAGGTATTTTCTAAATCTCCAAATAGGCCTTGACCTCGACTAGTCCTTACTTAGTTTGACTTGCCTAACAGATGTTAAAATCCCATTGGTGAAATTAATGAAACAAAATCAAAAGAGGTAATATGGAACAACTGCCCATATACTTACAGTGTGAGCACATTTCCAAGGGATAACTCGCCTCGTTTCCCTGTAGAAAGAAAGAAGAAAAAGCCCAAATCAACATGAGAATACACATCACTGGTAAAAATCAGATTTCAAATCCAATCCCCACAAGTTAAACGTATATCATCGCCTCAGGTGATTAAATAAGGACAAAAATGTACAAAATTGTATAGGCTAATAATATTCTTATTTTCAAAATAAGACGGCACTCTTGTAAAGACTCTTTGCCAATCGATTTAGAGGACTGGAACTATCTGTTGAATAATCAATACATAAATTAGAGACAGAGCGTGAGCTTATTAGAGATGTAGAATATTAGAGTCAGGGGAACAGCCCGTGTTTTTAAGCCAGAAACGCTCTGTCTGTGAATGAATTTGCACATTCGGTTTGCTGACATGTCTTTTGGAAGGTAAAATTAGGGGCAGTTCTAAAAAAAAAAGACACAGTGAAATCAATGGGACAGAATGCAGGTGACTTGAGAAATGTTTTTATAAGTTGAAGATCTACTACATGGCTGTGGCAGGGTGGAGGGCGGGAACGGATCGTGATTCCGCACACCCGGCCCCTAACCAGGCTAATTAGCCCTCGATAAAACGGCGAGATTTATGGACAGCTGTCCGACACCTGTGTGTCTTTTTGGTTAAGTTTATAATTAAAATATTATTTATATTATCAAGCCGGTTCTCACCTCCTCCTTTCCATTATCCCCTTTACATTGGTGCCAAAACCCAGGAACCGTAGTAGAGTCCTCTCCACTACCATCCACCCCAAGGAGCAGCCGTGGCCATTCACCAGGGGACAGAGGAGCCCGGCTGCCTGAGAGCGGAGGTATGGCCGCCGACCGCGAGGGGAGGACGGTCTCCTAACCGATCAACTGGAGTGGTCAGGGCCGCTGCCCGGGGCGGAGTCGTCCCCTACCAGCTGCTGAAACACGGCGGGGTCTGAGACCACCAACCACGAGCGGGGGAGGGGCTCCTAACCGATCACCTAGAGTGGTCAGGGTCGCTGCCAGGGGCGGAGGAGACCCCTACCAGCCACTGAAATGCGAGCGGGGAGGGGCTCCAGGCCGACCGCCTGGAGCGGGGGAAACCCCTTCCATCCACCAGAACGTGGCACTGCATTCCGTCCACCAGGGGCCGGAGGACTGCCTCCGATCCTCCCGGGAAAACGTGGCTGTCGTCGGGTGGAGGAGTGGCCGAGGAGCAAGCTACGGCGTAACGGAGAACAGGCGAGTAAGTGTTTTTTTTCCTCTAATTTTTTTAATGCTTTTTTTTTATTTGGCACTATCGCAATTATGGCATGTAGGTGCCACACTTTTTTTTTTTCCTCCCCATGTCCCCTCCCTCATCCATGTAGATGGGATGACCTGCCGGCAGATGGGGCAGAAGGCACGCCCCTCCCCAGGGAAAGAGGGGGGATGTACGTCATGCCAGGGGCTCCCCGGCCTGAGAGAACGAGGGAGGAATGTGGCAGGGTGGAGGGCGGGGCAGGGTCATGATTCCACACACCCGGCCCCTAATCAGGCTAATTAGCCCTCGAGAGGGATAAAGGCTGACCGAAGACAGCAGTGCGACAGAGAGAGAGATTTACGGACAGCTGTCCGACGCCTGTGTGTGTGTCTGTGTGTCTTTTTGGTTAAGTTTATAATTAGAATATTATTTATATTATCAAGCCAGTTCTCACCTCCTCCGTTCCATTAACCCCTTTACACTGGCATTTTAAAAATGTGCCGTTCATACACGAAACCTGGCACAATGATCAAAGACATTAATAAAATAATACTCGACTTGGTTCCAAAAATCAACAGTGTGAATGGAAAGTGGACTTCAAATGCTTTAAATATTTTATTTATTTTGGTTTAGAATCTTGGTTTAAGGTTTTTCCAAAATTCTTCAACAAAGATCAAAATTACTAACACTAAAGGCCAACGTATACTTTGGCTGTCATGCACAGTATGCATGATGCAAATTTCGTCATCAGCACAGTCCACCTGCAGCCCAGACTTTCTTGACAGGCGGACGCGGTCCTCGTATGTGCACATCGTATATGCGCCTGCCATTGACTATACTAAAAATCACAAAGCAGCTGTATTGGGTCGTATTCGTTTGCGGTCAGAAGAGTATACTTTCGAAAAGCAACACGGTTGACCTTTCACAAGCTGATCTGGAACGAATAAAAACAAAGTACATCCGGGGCTTAACTCAAGTTAAACACAACAAAGCTGGTACAGACCTTTAGGCTGTTCTGGAATACTGTGTTGTGTCTTTTCTAAGTTTTTGCACAGTGGACGATCAAATATCAGAAAAATTCCATAGATGGAATGTTCAAATAGGCCAATGGAATGCTCGTTAATTCAAACTCCAATAGTCAAAATATTCAAATGCAAACAATCCTACAAGAGGCATTTGATCTGCTTTAAGTATCTCTCTCTTTCTGTATATCTAGCTAGCTAGCTTGTGGATTGTCTTGTATTAAACTTTAACCTTTCAAAACTATTTTAAACTTTCAGACACACTTGTCATGACAAACTATACCTATTTAGATTTTAGTATATCGTGTCATCCTACCTTGTGCAATATTTGTTTACAAAGTCTTAAAAAAAATCATTCTTTTTATCATTAACAAAAAAGAAAATTAAATAATTAAATTGAAATTATTTGCATCGTAATGAGGCAAAATTGCATAATCGTGGCAGCCCTACCATAAAAATTATTTAAGCTCATCAAATTCCTCAACCAAGCAGAATTTATTTTAGTTATACCATATCCTCTAGTCAGAATGTTTTACAATTTAGTAAATCAGGGTCTTCATGTATTCTCAATTAATGACAAACAGCTGTCACAAGTCACAGGCTGCATGGGTCCTGAGTCACCACTATGGCACTTAAAGTGTCTTAGCTAAGAAGCTAATCAGATTTAAGAGTGCGTTTACAGGGCGATGGAGGAGGCCACCAGTCCCCGAGAAAAGACAGCCAATGAAACTGGATATTGTGCTGCTAAATGTTTTGCTGTCTGTAATATTATGTAAACACTGACACCACATAAATACACACAATCAATTATTCTTATTACCAAGCATAATGAGACCAAAGGACAACATCCTTTATTGAAGACTTTTGCAGTACGACAACAACATTAAAACTAGTGGTCGATTGCAGCAAGGTGGCTACTGGCCAACATAGCATGGCAACGTCGTCTTGACTTGTTTGGGGCAAGTACTGCTCTGTATTTTCACCATTATGTTTTTCTTCAGTGTTCTCACATGAAAATAACAAAGTAGTCCTGCCCACCGATGGCTACACAAATATATATGAATGGAATAGTGGAATCTGTATTGGATGACACACTTGTACTGTGACAGTATATACCATCAGGCATTATTTACTATACATTAGAGGAATTACACGCTGTACTCAGCTAATGAAGAAATCAGGCCATGCTACCACCACCCAATTTCAGTGCACTGGGACATGCACAACTAGCAGGAGACCAGGACAGGAGAGAACAGGAGAAGAAATGAAGAGTATGCCATGATAGAGGAGATAGAGAGGGAGGTAGATAAAGACAGAAAGATGGAGAGAAAGAAAATGGAATGGGGGCAGCGCTTCTAAAATGATACCTCATTAGTTATTCCAGTGTTTCCAAACCACAGTGCCGCATCACACTAGTGTGCCGTGAAAGATTGTCAGGTGTACTGTGGAAAATTATCAAATTCCCAAAATAAATAAATGCATGAAAACACAATCATTTCAGGTATCCAAACTCTGAGAAATTCGCCATTTTGAAACAATAATCTGTCACTTTTGTGATTGTGAAGAGCATTTATTAGGAGTGGTGGCGTAGTGGGCTAAAGCACATAATTGGTAATCAGAAGGTTGCTGATTCGATCCCCACAGGTCCAGGTTGCTCCGGGAGGATTGTCCCTGTAGTAAGGGCACAGTAAGTCGCTTTGGATAGAAGTGTCTGCCAAATGCATAAATGTAAATGTAAATGATTAATATGCACAAGTGAGTGATATTTATACATGTTAAGGGTCATCACATGACTGGCGTCAGCACTGCAGAATACATTGAAGTCTATGAAGTGACGTCACATTACACCAAAGTGTTTTCACACACACGTTTTTGCTTCACCAATAATGTCTTTGAGAGTACTAAGCAACAAAATATATTAAATGTCCAAATTTGTGAATAGACATTGAATGTCAATGTCTCTTCAGTATATCTAACGCAAGCACTGTTTGTGTCTTGTTGTTTTTTTTTGCATAGCCGAATTTCAAACATCACAAGTAAACACGCTACTAAGACAGACAGTAGAATAGGTTGGCACTGCTTTGGTGGCATGGGGGGGACCTACACAATAGTAGGCAGGTGGTTTTAATGTTGTGGCTGATCGGTATAATCTAATATATATATATAGTTACATGTTTATCGTTTACATGCATAATTTTACATACAGCCATTTTTGCAATTCTGCTCCAAATATACATACTTCATCTTTAAAGCACCCTCTTTGTGTGAATTAAATTATTAAAGAAGTAAATTTTAGGTGCTTTGTGTGTTTGCACATTTGGTGTGGAAGTGGATCAAACACAATGTAGGACATTAAATCAGTATGTCGTTAAATCTCAAATTTGTTAGGACGTTCCCGTGCACTTCAAACAGAGTGCTTTGCCAGAGCTAGTAGGTTAGCTCAGGTTGAGTGCCTTGTGCTATTTTGACGTTAGTGTTAGAGAGACAGCAAATGAACTTAAAGTGGATTGAGGGTTTAGGATTACTTCAACTGGTTATCGAGTCTTAACTGTGAGCAAGTCATTAGGCATGAAAAACATCTCAAAACAAACAAAATGCAATCATTTAAATAGTTAATTGGTTAAAATGAAACAGAATGTTAAATTGGCCAATTTACTCTTAATGACGTCACTACCTTCTCTAGCAGTCTAACATCCAATTAGGAAGTTCCTCAATGGTCTGATCTAATAGGAAGATATCAATGAGCCAACTGGCACCTGTTCAGATACTTCATTTCCAACAGCATCCCTGCACCCAATAGGTGTACTTCACAACTATTTAGCATGCAAAAAGCATTGTGTCAAATTAGTTTGATGAGCTTGTAGTCAAATGAGCTTGTAGTAATTCTCTCTGGTAATGGAAGGAATTAAGCGCAGGTGAAAATGCATTAGCAAATCACACTCATACCCCTACTGGCATGGGTCAACAGATGTAGTGTTAATTTGCATAATTTAGCAGATGTTTTTATCTGATGCACTTTACAAAAGGGGAATGCTAGAGCATTCTACAAAGTTATTAATGTTTCATTCTAAGGAGACAGTACCAAAAATATGCTAATTAGGGTAGTAATGTATAAGATATCATCCATGGAGAATATTTCATAACAACGTCAACGTGAAAAAATGTTCACACCCCATTTTATTTCTGTAATCTGGCATATTTCAGAGTAAAACAGGATATTCAAAGTGGAAAAAAGCAGGAAGGGACATTTTACATTTGTTTGGGTATTGATTGGATCATGAAAAGTGGCCGTTACATTGCAGAATGGAAAAGGTGGTTGGAGGCTGGAGGCGTCATCCGAAAAATAAAGTTGTTTCAGATGCAGAGTCATGCATAACAAGACCAGGAATGTGCATTAAATAGTAAATGGTGACAATTTTGAATTCATGCTGACTTTAACTATAATCCACATTTAATAAACAGTACTCAGTAATATGTGACAGATACATCACTCATATATATTGTCTTAATTGAGGGGACATAGCTCATTTCAGCAGTCCAGATGAAATGCTTGTGCCCAGAGTCCTTAAACACTGGCTAAACATGGTCAATTACTACGAAATTAAAATGAGTAAAGATATGCTGGTGTAGAGAGCTGTATTTGGGGACCAGGTTAAACTAAAAATGAGTGACTCATTTGAAAGACTAAGGGTGTGTTCACACATGGCAGGTTTGGTTTGATTAAAACGAACTCTGGGGAGATTGCTCTGTTCATTTGAACAAGTGTGAACGCTGCCACCCGAACCTTATTGCGCACCAAACAAGTGGACCGAGACCGCCTGAATAGTGGGTCTCGGTCCGCTTCCAAAAGAACTCTGGTGCGGTTCGATTGATATATGAACGCAACATGGACCAAAGACGTCTAAAAACACCAAAAACAGGAAGTTGCCTAATACTGACCTAAAGGATTCCTCGTTTTTCTCATCATAGGAGCTATGTTGAGCATTACAGTATGGTACTGGCTTCAGGACCACCCGTCAGCTGTCCTTGCAGCATATATTCGTTTGTGTGTGCAACAGAGGAATTCCTGCCGTTGTTTTGACTCCTTTGCACATTTTATTGGTGCTTCATTAATTCTCAGCAGGTAAAAATACCACCATACATACATCCAACGAGCGCATTTCGCCAGCATTGTTTTTGATGATCGGCAAGTTCCGTCACAAAATATACGTCATAAAAGCTGTCCAATCAGGTCGTGACATTTCCCTGATGCCTTTGCTTTTGTATCGTTAGGTTCAGTGTTAAAAATCCCAGTGTGAATGTCAAGCGAACCAGGATTAAACGTATAATTAAATGTTTTGGTCCGGACCAAGAGAACTATAGTACTTATCGAAAGCAAATAAGATGGACGTCCCACCTTAGCACTCCCTGACTCGAACAGATTTAGAATATGCAGGAAACGTTTTCCAGAGAGTTTAACAATCCAGGATGTGCTACGACATTCGATAAACCATCAATAAGCACCTCTACTCTAAATGAAACACAGTCATTTGATGCGCGGTTATCGACTTCATTCGCTAAGTTGCGCAACTCTCTAGATTTATGTGAAGCGTCAGCTATAGATTATTTATTTATTATTTTATTGCAGAACTTACATACATAAACGATCAGGGAGATGAAGCATGGTTGTATCTTTTACAATGAACAATCATAACAACAGAAAACAATATTATGGATTTGCGGACATCAAAATATGAAGTTATATACACAGAAAAAAAGAAAATCATATAATTTATGAAACTTGCTCATTTTGTGGTTTTGTTGAAGAAACAGCTCCACATTTATTTTGTGATTGTAGTATAACTAATAAATCTTGGATTGACTTAAGCTCTTGTGTTTTTAGCCCCACAAATAGCTTTAGTTTACACAATATGGCGATGACCTAACGTCACATCAAAACAAGTCATGAGTAATCGAGCACACGCTTCAGTCTATAATAAGACAATGGTGAGCAGGACACGCCCACATCATTATCATACAAGAAACAGAAATGTAAGAATAAATATAAAAATAAATAAATGTGGGAATATTTAAATATGGAAATAAATACAGGTGGGAATAAATAAATATAAAAATAAACAAATGCAGAAATAAATAATAATAAATAAAAAAAATGAAAGAATAACAATTTTTTTAAAGAATTAAAATAAAAAGAGAAAATAATAAATAAAGGAAAAAAAGTCTACAGTAATAAATTTCATTAAAAACGAATTATATTTGTTTAATCAAGACATTTATTTCTTTATTTTCTTATTATTACATTTATTTATGTATTTATTTAATATTATTTTTGCAGGTTTTGTCCTCCATACTGCAATAAGACGTTCCCTCTCAGATATCAATGAGACATTCAGCAGATGTCTTTGAGACGTTTATGATTTAGTATGTTTGTACTATAAATCTGATCTTTTTAAGATGTTAATCAGATGTTATTGAGAACCCAGATAGCACACGAACATCTCTGAGATGTCCATTTTAGATCTTTTCATCTGGAAAGCATCACAATCAAATTAACATCTGCTAAACATCTTATAAAGGTCAGATTTACAAACAATCTAATAATAAACATCTCAAAGACACCTGCTGAATGTCTTATTGGCATTTGAGACATACTTATTGACATATGACTTATAGACATGTTGCAAATAAGCAAACAACATAAAGAAATACGTCTTCCAGATGCAAACACACACATAAACAGACATCTGGGTGATGTGCGTGTGCAATCAGGGTTAACATACTGTTACAGATAAGAGTTGTTTAAGCATATATATATATATATATATATATATATATATATATATATATATATATGACTTCCTGTATTATGTCACTTGTGTCAAACTCATGATTGAGTACACATTAACTGATACAAGACTACTACACTTGATTGATCATGTAGGGCCACATAATCATTATTCGTAAACAATGCTTGTTTTGGAGACCCCTTTTAAACAGCACCCCCTTTAGTTGATGGTGGGCCAGCGATATCAATCGTTTCAGGAGAAACAACCAGTCGATTCATGTTGTCAAGAGATCTATTTAACACGCAAACCAGCTCTCGATCAGGCTTTACACATGTATCGATTGAGCCCATCATCGCCGTTACAATGAGGAGCGGTAGCAGCAGCTAGCTCGCGATACAATGTTTCTCTTGTCCTGCCGCGGTCATTACAACGCTCATATCGCACATTGTATCACTGATTGATCAAATAGAGAAATTACACTGGAATCAAAGGGAAAACAAATGTGTTTTCTGTGTCCATGTTTCCCTTCCTAGCGTAAAGAGGCTTCCCGAACGTGGGCCACACTGACAGCCTTCAACAACGGCTTTGATCACGACACCGCGAGCACATTTCGAGCAGGTCACGGCACCAGAAAAATAGCTTTTAACGCTCTGTTGATCTGAAGTGCGGCATATACATAGTATGTAACGTATTATGTACATTTGCACTGCTTTTACTATAGCTGTTCGCTGGTCTTACCATACTGTCGGTCGGCTCTTCTTCGCCTTGTGCAGAATCTCACGAATTTAACGGGTCGCTCTTGCGCTGTCGGTGATCGGAACCGCTCGGATTTGTCTTCTCGGTCTTTCAGTCGACGGATGACGGATTCACTGCAGTGGCTCCAGCAGGTCCGCAGCGGAGGGGGAAGAGGCAGTGGGTTGAGTTGGTGGTGGAGACGAGAGGAAGGGAGGGACAGAGCAAGAGAGAAGGGGGGAGGTGCATTAGAACAGCACATCCGGGTATTTCAACCTTATTTTCTCTCTGTCAATACAGGAAACCTTGGTTTTCAATGAAATAATATTACAATAACGCACAAAATAACGTGCATTTGGCACATTCTCCTTAATATACATGTATTTGCGTCTAAAAAAACAAGAGCTGGCTAAAATGACCTCATATATATATATATATATATATATATATATATATATATATATATATATTCAGTATGCAAAAGCTGCCTCATGACCAATCCAGGACCATTAGGCCTACCGTACATTAACTACGTTTTCTTATATTTGGATAACATATTAATCTTAAAGATAGACATCATATTAATTAGCTTTTTTCATGTTTTATTTAGAATTATATTTTAATTGGTAATATCAGTTTTCTCTGTACTCAGGATCACCAAGGATTCACTCAAAAATGATAATTATCCTTGGTCACCACTTGCATTGAATGGACAAGCAGACATCATATCCCCATTAAAATATCTATGTTTATGTTCCACGGCAGAAAGAAAGGCATACGAGTTTTAGACGACATACCGGTGAGTAAATGATGAGATAATTATCATTTTTGGGTGAACCATCCCAGATGTGTATGTATAGAAGAAATATTTCAGCTGTATGTCCTCACAATGCAAGTGAATGGGGACCAAAACTTTGAAGCTCAAAAAAGCACATAAAGGCAGCATAAAAGTAATCCATACAACTCCAGTGGTTTAATCAATGTCTTCAGAAGTGATATGATAGGTGTGGGTGAGAAACAGATCAATATTTAAGTCCTTTTTTCCCCCTACAAATCTCCTCAGATTCACACTCTTCGTGCATATCGCCACCTACTGGACAGGGCTGGTCAAAGGTGGAGATTTCTTTGTAAAATTATCGGCAGTCATTCATTATCATTGTGTAAACAATCAAGTTTTATCACACAAGCATTTTCATTTTTAAAAGTTTAAAAACTTAAACTTGTTACTGCATATCAGGTGCAACCTTGATACAAGAATGTTACTAAATTATATTAATACTTAGCCAAAAATAACCACCACATTTGTTCTTGACTGTTTATTGCAAATCTGAGTTATTTTATACTTTCCTTATACTTTTGTATTTTTCTAGGCTGGTATTGTCATAGCTGTAATGTAGTCATTCAAACAGAACAGAATTTCAAGCAACAAGATTGTTTATATTCTTACAAAACATCAAAAGTTTGGCTCAAAGTAACACAAAAATCGTAACTGATATTCAGCAACATACACCGCACACAAACAAACAATTATGAGACTCAAGAGAAAATGGCCATTAAATTAGGTAGAAAGTTGTAAAAATAAGCACAAAATTGTAAGCTGTTTCACTCATATCTCTTTCCTGTGATCTAATACTTCCTGTTGATATGGGCCGTAGATTTAGGCAACATAAATATCGATATTAACAACAGTAACACAAAAGAGAAGTAACTAAACATCCACTCACAGTCCATAGAGAAACATACACGCCTGTCACCAATAAATAATTGTTTTATCAATGCTGGTCCCAAAAAAACACAAGATTAAATGGACTGGCTTACTTTTGTAATATTCAATTATTCTAATATAGATAGTCATATATATCCAGTATATGTTCATACAGCACCGGTAGAGCAAGCACTGTGGAGCTAAAATAGCAAATGACTGAACCTGCAGTGAAGCCTTCTCACTGGAGTCATGTTGAGAGGAGGCTTCATTGTATTTGTAACCATAATAGAGCAGGTATGTGTTGTGCAAATGACAAAGACAGAGTTGAGAATTCGAATCCTCATTCAAAATCGTTGTGTGTCATTTCTACGCCACTATCTTCACCAAACGTATATTTGTTTCTAGCAGGTATTCTTTACTTTTCCTCATTTGCCATTGGCCAGACAAAAAGATCGTCCTGCCTCAATCTCATGTCATTGGTTGAGTTAGCCGGGATGCTAATACAAACAGATCCCGAATCCTGTTCAATCTTTTTCAGATTTTCACCAGCTCAGGCATTACAAATGGCAAGGAACACAAATTAGGAGAGATTCTTTTCATCACTGGCTGACAACTTAAACACATAAATGTCCAGATCTTGACTGGTGAACAAATACCCTGATGTATGACTTGTCTGGAGCCTTTAATATTCACAGCTTATTTCACAGATAACCTTTGAGTCATCTATCTGACACACAGCGGCCCCATGATGGTTACAGGACATTGTGCAGGTTTGCTGCTGTGGTCGTGTTTTACTGGAAGACCTCCTTGTTTATCCACATGAGGCTGCGGGTCTCATTGGGCTTGGCCTCGTACTCGATGCAGTTGAAGCTGTTGCCGAACTGGCAGTGTTCTCTCTTGTAGTAGTTGTAGTATTTCACCTGCCATACTGTCTCAAACACCCCGGCATCTTTGAACTGGCAATGACAAGAAGATACATGGTTATTAATATTATGGAGAAAATTCCAAACAGCATTTTTGTGCCCTTGAAGGGTACTGCGGGAGGTTGGCACTTACTTATTGGGAGTCGTTCCATGCATTGAAAATGGCCATTGTACATAAGGAGACTCCAAACAACTCGGTTTTAGCCAAGGGTGTCACACATGCAGACTGTTTTGCTGAGATCTCGCACTCTTCGGTTGGAGGTATGACACACTTGCCGATACAAAATGGTGGAGAGGTGACAAACATACCAACTCACTGCAACTCTCTCTGATTTCCTGTCATGTGGAGCTCGCCGATGTAACAACAGGGGTACGACGTGAGCATAAACAATTTTAATAGAGTGATTTAGGGTGTTTTCTGACCTGTAGCTTGCTTGATTTGTCCCGAACCAGGGATAAAATTGTCACAATGTTGCATTTTCTTCATGGTTCAATTCGCTTTTGCAAGGTTAGTTGGTATATTTAGGTTATTTTCCATCCATCATTAGCTGCTTTTGCATTATTTCTGCACTGAAAAGTACCTGTTCTCATGGTCACGGAGCTCTCTCTACCTCTTGTGCCCTCACACTTGCATACACATATACATAGAAAGAGTGAAGCCAAATTTGTATCTGTCAAAAAGTTGCTGATGCCATCTTACCTGGGTCCATTCTGCCGCTTTCCAATAGTTGCCAAAAGGCTATATCAGCTTTTTGACGATGAGCTGACCTTCAGATTTCTTCTCTGTCCAGGTGGCCTTGGACTGATTGTTTTGGTGCAGATTAGAGCTGCGATTACTGTGTTCATATACTATGCCTACATGAACCGAACCAAGGGAGAAAACGCACCAAGTTCCGAAACAAATGCTGCAAACAAGCCAAGTGTGACAATGGCAAACGATTTATGGAGTAAATTTATGAAAGTGTATGTCCATAAATGCAGCTTTCAGTGAGTAAATAAATTATGTTCAATAAAAACAGACTGTTGTGGCTCAGCTTTCTGATTTCATTAGTCATTTAGTGTAGGAGAAAAACAAAGGATAAAGGCTTAGCGACAGAATCACTTTGGATTACAATACTTTTTTGTGATGATATGCAGTTGTGCGTGATGAAAATGTACAGATCAGCTTCACGTCTTGCCAGTTTTTTAGTAAAAGAAGCTCATTGGTCACTTGACAAGAACACAAGAGCCTGCCCCAAATGATAGAATGATTTTTTCAAGCAAGCCGGATGTGTTTTTTCAGTTTTTGAAGCCATTATCTCAGCAGGGAGTCCCGCTGGCAGACCCTAATGCGTGCTTTGTCTCCCTTCTCCAGGCTGTCGATTATGTTATTGAAGCACACACCAGAAAATCAAATCGGCTAGTGTGACACGGCCTTAAGGGGTTTATTCAGATAATCCAAGCAATAGAAACCCAAGCAAAATCCATTCCTCAACAATGTACCAATTGTGCATTATTTTATCATAAAATTTTTGGAATTGTAGTGTTTCGAACATTACAATTTTTATGGTGGTTCTCAACCAGTGGACCAACGCAAACTTCCATGGGGGGCTGCAAAATGACTTACAATGTTAAATAAGTTATCAGAATGAACAAATTTGCTAGGTGATGTAGGCCTACAACATATGAACTGACAGATCAGAAAACATCTGGAAATCTATTGACACTCCCTATAGGCAAACTAAGCAAGTTGCTTAGGGCCCCCGATCTGCCAGGGCCCCCCGCACTGTCAAAGACATAATAAGTAGTGTTACAAACATACTGACAGGGCCCCCCCACACAAATATTTGCCTAGGGCCCCCAAAAGGCTAGGACTGTTTTGGGCCTTGGAGTCGAAAGGTTGAGAACCACTGCAGTATTCCATTCTATTCTATTACATTCTATTCCATTCCATTCTATTCCATTCCATTCTATTCCATTCTATTCTATTCCATTCTATTCCATTCCATTCTATTCCATTCTATTCTATTCCATTCCATTCTAGTCCATTTTATTCTATTCTATTTCACTCTATTCTATTCCATTCCATTCTATTCTATTCAGGGTTTTTGTTACCTCAATGGAGATTTGCACAGGTTGCCTGTCCCCGCTCTTGGTGTGTGGCACACCCTCAGTATCATAGGTTCCATTGTAAACGATCTGCTCGTCATCTTTGGACTGCTGCTCCAAAGGAAAGGGTTTTCCACCGATCCCCATTGTACTAAAAAATTAAAACAAGAGGTAGTGTTACGGTGTCTGCCTATAAAGTATAGCCTATAATTAGCATGTTTAACACATCTAAAATGTCTTCTATGAATAAAACACACTAAGGGCAGCAAGCACTCGTAAAACAGGTTCATTTCAGCCATAACTCGTTTTTAAATGTTCAAGTCGCACAGCAAAAATTAGGAAACGCATTCAATCATTCTGTACACATCAAGCAACGTGTCATACATGCATATTAATGTATTTTCTAACAGGGCCGCAAGTGCACATTTCGACCTTAAAACATTAATATGCGACAACATATAGAGGCAGATGCATCAAGATCGGATAAAGCGCGTATTCGCGATTGAATGTTTAATCGACTTACATGGCCTCCGCGTTACCCGGTTTCACGATCACCTCGATTTTGTATTTCGATCCCGTTAGCATTTTGATTGTCCTACTCTGGCCGAACCTCGTCCCGTCCACTTTGTAAAACACGGGTCCATCGTTGGGTTGGATTTTCAAAGAAATGGCGATGTTTATGATCGCTGGAACATCGGCCATAATTGCGAGATAACGGTGGTCGGTGTACTTCTAGGGTTCCCCGTCATTAATGGGATGGCGGATGGTCCCAGGAAGCAGTGTTGAGGGATGCTGTGACGTCTGCGCAAGCCATGTAGCCTTTATCTAAGCATATGTGTACAGCTGCACTGGGCTGATATAATGCACCAATCCCGGTGTTTATGATTTGCGCAGAGTAAACAAAGGCAGCCCTAATAATAGTCACGCAGCTGCACTCTATGTGTCTATCATTCATTTATTACTACTAATATAGATTTTGCTTGCTTTATATGTTCGGTGGGAAATGTAAATATTGAAAGTGGCATATCAAGTATTAATGTTGATCCGTAATGCCCTAGTGTTAGTGTCCATCTCAGTTTGGGATTACAAACAGTCCCTGTCCAAAGTGCTGAAACTGAAGAGAATCTGTCACGTGACGCCAAAGCATCAAGGTCAGGATTCATTAATAGATCATAAAAACACACGTGACAACCAAGGACATTTAGGTAAATGAAGGATCCACAAAGACACGTGAAAATAATGAATATAGAAGTTTCAATAAAATATGCATTTAAGGTGCGTTAAGTTATTCAGTTGTGCATGTTTCCAAAATCCCCCCTCTAAAGACATATCAACCAACCCCATCGATGTCAGAAAACCTGCACGTGCACATTGCACAATGATTGATAGGCAGAGGAGGGTTTTGATTGGCTAAAACACAGCTGGCTGCTCCACTGACTCTTTTGCTTTTTACAATGCCTGGAGATGTCATTAAGAAATATCATATTTTTAAGGACCTTTCATATTTGTCAGGTAATAGGGACGTTTAATATTTGGCAGTCTATTACCATTTTTTTCCATTACAAAAACCTCAGAAATTCCTTTAAAGAAAACTTTCACCCAAAAATGACAAATCTCTCATCATTTACTTGCTCTCTTGCCATCCCAGATGTGTACGACTTTCTATCTTCAGAACTCAAACAAAGATTTAAGAAGAATATCTCAGCTTTGTTGGTCCTCACAATGCAAGTGAATGGTGACCAACATTTTGAAGCTCCAAAATGAAGCACATAAATGCAGTATAAAAGTAATCCATACAACTCAATATCTTCAGAAGCAATGTGATAGGTGTGGGTGAGAAACATATATATTTAAGTAATTTTTTACTATAAATTCTCCTCCCTGGCCAGTAGGTGGCGATATGCATAAAGAATGCGAATTGCCAAACACAAAAGAAGAACATGTACATGAAAGTGGAGATTGATAAGACTTAAATATTGATCTGTTTCTCTACCACTCCAATCTTATCTCTTCTGAAGACATGGATTAAACCTGTGGAGTCATATGGAAAACATTTCAGCTGACTTTATGTCCTTTTGGAGCTTCAAGGTTCTGGCCACCATTCAGTTGCATTGTATGGACCTTCAGAGCTCAGATTTTCTTTAAAAAAAATGTGTTTGTGTTCAGCAGAATAAAGAAAGTCATACACATCTGGGATGGCATGAGGATGAGTAAATGAGGGTGAGAAGTTTAATTTTTGGGTGAAGTGTTCCTTTAAGGAGGGCCTTTTGTGTTGTTGAGAAAATCAAATAAATTAATAATAATAATAAAAAATAATAAAACAATAAAAAGGCATGAATCTTACAATCTTACATATCTATAAAAACAGAGAAGGAATGATAAACAAACTTCTCTTTTCAACATATAAAATAATTCCATCAGCTAAAACTATCAAACCTTATTTCAGTCTCAAGCAAATTGCAGTAATACAACCAAAATTGTCCTTAACACACAATCAGACCAAAAGGCACATTATCATACATCGTCAAAGCCATAAAGATGCCCATTGATCATTGATCATAAAACATCCCATAAAATGATTAGTTCAGAGTCCAGTAAGTGTTTCAGTGATAATACTCCATTGTAGAGACCGCTGATGTATTTCAGTCTATTAGCATGATCCCAAAAGTCTCTCAGTCCTATCTCTCCAGCTCTGCCTCCAGTATCTCTCCCCAGATCTCCAAGTCCAGTCCATGCTGTTGGGTGAGATCTTGTCAGAAGAGCAGATGTTGCTGTATCGGCCCTTCAGCCATCTTCTCTTTACACAGCCTTTCTTGTAGTTACGATCAAGAGTAACTTGGGACAGAAGCGAGCAAATGGAGAAACATCACCAACACACAAATCTTGAACAGGCAGACTGTGCACATGATAGATTTTTGGTGGATTGAATGATTGTTGAAGTTAATTTGACTGAAACTGCATGATGCAGAGTTGCAATAACACAAACCTCCCATGAATATCCATCAAGCCTGTCCCCGTCCATCTCCCTCCGGCTAATGGCTAACACCGTAAGACAGGGGCTCTGCCACAGGAGATCACTGCCCTTGATGTACCATTCCATGTTTACAGGTGAGAGAGGCCCGGCACAAACTCCTGTGCTCCAACTCACAGAAGATCCTCACACTCATCTCTGTAGGAAGGGTCTCAGAAAAGTTCTGGTGAAATGGATCCAGGCCAAGGATCATAGTGGAGCCTCCTTCTCACTATTTCTCCTTTTACAGACATTCTGCCTCTCTCAACGTTCCTTAACAAGTTTAAGGTGTAATACGCATCATAATTGATAAACATCAATGATGATTTTTTCCTATAAACTGGGAAAATGTAACAGAAAACACCTATTTGAACATTTCATGAGAACAAGGTCATTTCAAAAGTGTAATTTTTTTGTCAAATCTGTATGATAATTCTCAGTTCTTATATTGACACTACCATTACCATATGTTTGTACATAGTAGCATGGCAATATCATGGTGGTGTGCCATGCACTGAAGAAAAAATAAGATAATATTTAATATAAGATAATAAGTGGTGAGGTAAATATAGCAGAAAAGATACTTTCAACATTGAATAAGTGAATTAAAAGCGTGAACTTGAAAATATTAAGTAAATTCTACAAATGTAATTAATTAAAGCATATTACAATTAAAGATATATCAAATAAGTAAATATTATTTATGATTTTTTTGTTATCTTAACAATGTTTCATTATGTATCACTCCTAAAGTAGAAAGCCTTGTCATATTCTCTAATTTAAGGACAATTTACTGGTAAACAAAATAAGTAACTGTGGCAGGGCGGAGGGCGGGTCGTGATTCTACACACCCGGTCCCTTATCAGTCTAATCAAGCCTTCGAGAGGGATAACGGCCGACTGCGGAGGATGGTGTGGGAGAGAGAGATTGTTTACGGACATGTCCGTCATGTGTGTGTGTTTGTCTTTTGTTTAAGTTTCTCATTAAACTATTATTTATATTGTCAAGCCGGTTCTCGCCTCCTCCTTGCCCATCTAAATCACATTACACTGGTGCCGAAATCCGGGAAGGAGGAGGGATGCCCGTTGCGGAGTCCTCGACACTGCTGTCCACCTGGGGGAGCGGCGCTGCCATCTGCCGGGGGCGGGAGTAGACTGACCGCCCGGACACTGTGAACGTCCGCCGTCCGCGAGGCGAGTGGGGACTGGACTCCCTGACCGCCTGGAGTGAAGGAGCCGCTGCCAGGGGTGGAGGAGTGCCCTGCCATCCCCCAGAAACGCGGAGGGGTCGACAGAATGCGGAGGGGTCGACAGAAGACCACCGTCTGCGGGGGTCGTGGGTCTGACTCTGGTAAAAAACTCCGGAAAGAACACCCCTCCACATTCACGGTGACTCATGGGGACACTCCTCCGCCCCTGGCAGCGGCCCTACCGCTCCAGGCGGTCGGGGAGTCACTTCCCTCCTCCCTCGTGGACGGCGGTCTTCTGTCGACCCCTCCGCATTTCTGGGGGATGGCAGGGCTCTCCTCCTTCCCGGGTTTTGGCACCAGTGTATCGTAGTTCAATGGAAGGAAGGAGGAGGCGAGAACTGGCGAGTCAATATAAATAATAGCTTAAGGATTAAACTTAAACAAAAGACAAAAAACACACACATGACGGACATATCCGTAAACAATCTCTCTCTCCCGCACCATCCTCCGCAGTCGGCCTTTATCCCTCTCGGAGGCTTGATTAGCCTAAGGGACCAGGTGTGTAGAATCACGACCCGCCCTCCGCCCTGCCACAGTAACTTTTCCTTAATTTTTCAAATCTGGTGTTCCCAGCATGCACTGGACATGAATAATTAATGATTTTGCATGGTTTCTGTGTTTGCAAGATTGCTTACACTGTTTTTATTGTCGATTTTGTTGTTGCATTTGGTAACTTGTTTTGTGAAGTCTGAAGTTAATTTTCTACTCAAAATCATCCATTTGTGATAAATCTGCTGATTGTTATCATCGTGATCATGATTTAAATTCTGCTTACAAGGAAAGTTTAAATGTTCTAACAAAATGTTCATTTAAATGATAAATTATACGTTTAACATGTACATCTGATTCAAAAATTGAAGTTATTGTATTAACAAATGTTTTAATTACATTTACTCAATAACTTTAATCAATATTATGTCATGAAGTAGATCTTACTTAAAACTGAAGTAAAATGGCAATAATCCAATACCATTGTAAACATCAAAGTGTCACTTTGACAGCTGAGGATTTAAAAGTGTTTGTTTGGTTATGCATGTGACATCACACCTGGCATTACAGAGACAATCTAAAACGATTTACATCCAGAATGATGATATTATATAGTACTTTGACAGTGTACGTCAGTATAAATTAAAAACATGTAATTAATCTTAGGTCTTATTACTTATAAGGTCCGACATGAATGTTTACACAGCAAATGCTTATGGTAGAGACTTACTCACACTTTAATCAATATTATGTCATTAAGTTTAGTAGATTTGACTTAAAACGGTGTGCAAAATGTTTCAATCGTTAATGACATGGTGAACATGGAAATCATCCAATACCTTGGTAAATATCAAAGTACTATGGTTTTACCATCTAATACCATCGATGCACCATGGTACCATCAGTACAATTAACTCATGTGCTTTACATTTACCTGGAACTGCAAACAAATTACAGTATCAACACCGATAAATATCGTTTCTTCGTGACGTGGCCCATTCAGACCGACACCAGTGTTATACAAGTCCTTTGATGTACATTTCAAACCCTTCTTAAGTAATGCCAAGTTTAATTAATCACTCGCAGTATCTGTTAATGTTAGTAGATACAGCCACAACCTCAATATATATAACCGTAGAAACGCTACTGATTTAAAAGGAAAATACGTGATACGTGAGGCGTCGTTTTAACCGCTGAGAATTTTTAAACGTCTCTGCTTGTTTACGCCGGTGACGTCACACGTTGCCAAACCGCGCCCCATTCTGACTGCGCATGCGCAGCATTAAAGCGGCAACAAAGTGTGTGTTTGTTTTCTTCATGTTGTCTTATTGTTGCAATCTAAAATCAATTATTTTACTTTCACTTTCATGCACGTGTCATTTTTCTTGCAGTAATGACAGCTAAAGTGATAGTTCACCCAAAAAATTATATCCCAGATGTGTATGACTTTCTTTCTTCACACAAGATTTTTAGAAGAATACCTCAGTTCTGTAGGTCTATATAATGCAAGTGAATTGTGATCGGACCTTTGTAGCTCCGAAAATCACATAAAGGCAGTATAAAAGTAATCCATACGACTCCAGCGGTTTAATCCATGTCTTCAGAAGCGTTATGATAGTTTTGGGTGAGAAACAGGTCAATATTTAAGCCCTTTGTTATTCTAAATCTCCATTTTAACTTTCACTTTCAGATGTGAAAGTGGAGATTTTGAGTAAAGAATTTCTAATCTGTTTCTCACCCACATCTATCATATTGCTTCTGAATATATGGATTAAAACACTTCAGTCTTATGGATTAATTTTGAGTTGCCTTTATATGATTTTAGGAGCTTCAAAGTTCTGGTCAGCATTCACTTGCATTGTGTGGACCTACATAGCTGAGATATTCTTTTAAAAACCTTTGTTTGTGTTCTGCTGAAGACAGAACGTCACATATCTGGAATGGAGTGAGGGTGAGTAAATGAGGGAGAATTGTAATTTTTGGATGAACTATCCCTTGAAGTCCTCAAGATGGCACTCCACTGTCCAATAAAAATACAGTAACACCAAACGCTCCTATCTGGTAGTTTGAAGCTTTCAGGAGATACTGGTACAGAATTGTTCAGCATTTTCAAAGTGCCGGCAAAACTAAGAAATACTGAAAATGTTTCAAGTAACAAAACCTAAAACGAAATCACTTTTTTAATTGTTCCAGAGTGAAATTATTATTTTTAAATGCTGGTTTCCACTTAATTAGCAGTTAATTTTGTTCCAGTAATTTTTTTTCATGTAACCAAACACCAAAGAGTTTATCACAGTACATTTTAGGATTACACCAATTCCTGTTGAAATAATTAGGCAGAACTTTAAGTAGTGCTTTGATTCAGAAGGACACTGCCAGTTTAAAAACCAATATAAAATATATATATATTTCGGCCCGCATAATATGACGTTTAGTCCAAACGTGCTCACATGCAGGAGAGAGAGACTTTGACTATTAATTGATTTTAGGTGGCCAAATGAATTTTGAAGAAATATTTTTGAGGATCTATTTAATATTAAGAACACGTTTTTTTAAATACTATGTTTGTTATGATTTTTTCCCTGAAAATTCCCCCACATGGGAAAAAATTTAAATCGCTTATTTTTGCTAATTTTAGGTGAGGCAAGTCCCTTATTTTGAGCTTGTTTTTTCCTTGCTTCTCTTGTGAGATCTGTTAAACACTTCATTTGGTATATCAGCCACTCTTAAAGGGATAGTTCACCCAAAAATGTACATTTTTGGTAAAAAAAAGTATTTACCCTCCTGGCATCCCAGATGCGTATGACTTTCTTCTGCAGAACACAAATGAAGATTTTTAGAAGAATATTTCAGCTATGTAGGATCATACAATAGTGCCAAAATTGTGAAGCTCCAAAATCCACATAAAGGGAGCATAAAAGTACTCCATAAAACTCCAGTGGTTAAATCCATGTGTTCAGACACAATATGATATTTGTGGGTGAGAAACAGATACAATTTAAGTAATTTTTATAATAAATTCTCCTCCCTGCCCAGTAGAGGGCGATATGCACGAATAATGTGAATCACTATAAACAGAAGAAGGAGAATGAGACTGTGAAGGTAAAAATGACTTAAATATTGATCTGTTTCTCACCCACACCTATCATATCACTTCAGAAGCATGGATTTAACCACCAGGGACGTCTGGAGTACTTTTATGTTGCCCTTATGTGGATTTTGGAGCTTCAAAATGTTGGCACCCATTCACAGTTGCATTGTATGGACCATCAGAGCTGAAATATTCTTCTAAAAATCTTCATTTGAGTTCAGCAGAAGAAAGAAAGTCATGCACGTCTGGGATGGCATGAGCGTGAGTAAATGATGAGAGAACCGTTTTATTTTTCCTTCACAGCAGCTGTAACACTTTCTTTCCTCTCAACCAGGTGAGTGATAAGAGGGTGTCGAGGAACCACGTCATTTTGGAGAACTGCAATGGTCAGCTGCGTCTGAAGCCCGTAGGTTTTTCTTTTGTCGCCTGATTTTATGTGGGACGAGAGTCGTGATGGTGGTTTTGTTGATTTAGCATGTACTCTCCCAGCAGACAAAAGCAGCATGTGCCTTTGATGATAAGACATCAAAAGTTTTTCAATTATGAGGTCTCTCCTCTGTCTCTCTCTTGAGCAGCTGTCTCTCTTAATTACACGTGTAGTTATACCCTCTTTGCCATGCTGTCATAGCAACAATGATTGCATTTGGACCCTCTATTGATCTTTTGACTCTCGAGTATTTAATAACCCTTGTTTTCAAAACAGCTTTTATCTCATTAATTTTCAGAGTATGCAGATTATTGATGCAATGCTTTATCTAAGCAAACTCGATTTCATTTGTTGTCATGTTTTGTTGGAATCTATAATGTAACACATGCGTTGCACTCAGCCACAAATAAATCTAAATATAGCCTCAGAATTGGCAATAAATAGCCTCTTGATCTTAAAAAGAAAAACTTATTATATTTTGAATCGTCTTGTTGCCAAAGTCATGGCCTAGTATTCTAGGGCTCCAGATGCAATTAGCCATGGTTCGCATGCAGATGATGCAGGTTCGAATCCTGCCCGCATCGTGTCCTGCTCACATTCCCCTCTCTCCTGATAGTTTCCTGTCCAAAACCTACATGTTTTTGAGTAAAAAGATCTCAGATCACTTTCCTGTGCTCATGCCTGTATACAGGACGTTTCACTTGCTTGGTTTCATCCATGTATTTTATGCAAATATTTGCAAAAGTAATGCTGGATGCATATGACACGCATATGATGCATATGAAATTACGCAAAAAATACGTATACGCTTGCTCGAGTTAAAAAATACAATTTATTCACTTAGGATAAATATGAAGTTTTGTCTGCAAACTCTAAACCACAAGTAATTTATTACAATTGATAAAAGAGCCACGGTGGCTTCAGCAGTAGCTGCAAATTCCATTTTTATTTTGCACCAATTTATGTTGTCTTGGACACATGGCATGAAAATGCAATTTTTTGCAATATTTAGATTTTTCACATAAATGTAATTCTCAACTGGGATGGAAACCTGACTACTGTTATGTGCCTTTTTAACAAGCATTCCTCTCATGTCTGCTCCTCAGACACACCTGAATCCATGTTTTATTCAGACGAGCATTGTGGCCTCCCCTCAACCGCTGGAGAAAGACCAGTGGCACTCTCTGCGGAAGGGAGACATCTTCTCTCTCATGCCCAGGAAGTATGTGTACAGAGTGCATGTCAAGGAACAGGATGAAATCCAGAGGTAATTCTGCCTATCACTTACAAGCCATCATTTAGCATTCAGCAACTTTTGTTGAGAGGAATGTAACTAGGAGACTTTGGGCCTGGACACCACCCGTCTCATTCAGGCTGAGAATGGAGCTGAATTTGATTGGCTGTGAAGCCGTACATTTAATATATGCGCAGTGCCTAAATGACGTTTAGAACATAATCCTCTCATTATTATGTATATATGTTGATTTCAGGCACACTGAAGAATTTTGTGAAGTTCTTGTGTATGCACATGTGTTTTGAATGGAAACTTGATTTGACAGAGTAAAACATGTTTGCAACAACTAAGCGAAGGCCTTATTTATTTTACTCTATAAAAGGAAGTTTTAGATAAAGTAGATAATGCATCCATTCTAAAATCTTGCCAATAGTTAATGCAGTAATTTAATGCTGGTTAAAGTTAATGTAATGTAAGATTACAGCAACAAGTATTGAGTAAATTACTAATCCACAACAAATTAGTAATTACTTCTCGAAAAATGTAATCAGGTTATTTTACTGATTATGTCATTGAAAAGTAATCACATTACCAATTACTTTACCTTTAGGTTACTTTCTAAAACACTTCATAGAAAAGGTTGTTCCGCTTTACAAATTCAATATAATGTTTACATTTCCGCCTCATTCATTGTCACACACACACTTCAGTTGTCACAGAAACACAAACGGATGTAACCCAAGTAATGGACTAAAAAATCATTATTTTAATTGAAAGTCAGTAACTGTCATCTGATTACAAGACTTTAAAATGTAATCCGTTACACTATTTTTATTACTTTTTTACTGTAACTAGAGTATAATCTGTAATCAGATTACAACCAACACTGAAGGCTATAAATACAAATTTCTCTCCACAATACACTACAAACTGGCAGTTTGGACATCCTGGTTCATCCTGGTATGCAACACCCACTTTTCGCAATCCAGTTAATTCACAGATAATATTTAGTCACATCCCACATTTAGTTTTGCATGGAAATGCATCACATCACAGAAGTAAAATTCGTTGCAAATGCCATTTCATGTTGATTTTAAGTTTAATTAAAGATTCCTCTTGCCTAATTCTACTTTTCATGAATATTCAAATGCGCTTATGCATGAGGTAGAGCTATCATTATTTGTCATGCTAAAAATACCATCTTTTATTAAGGCGATTCATTTATTGTATCTTTTCTTGTGACCTTTAGTTGTGATAATAAACGTCTGGTTGAATGTGCTCATTTGAACCTTTACCTCGTCCTTCATTTCATAAACTGATCTGTGACCTGCTGCTGAGTGGAGATCAAAGGACACTTTCGCTGTTTTGCACTGTTGTAATGAACACACGCATTCCTTAGATGAATAGACACATTCACACAGACGCTATGATAACACTGCTGATTGGTTGGGTAAAATAAATGATAAGTGATGCTGTGACAAATTTTATCTGAATGTGCTGATTTGCATACATTTGAAAGTCATGGCTTTCATGTGTGAAATTAGCTGATTAGAAGGCTGGCTGAAGGCCTTTCTTAAGGTGGGCTCATGCTGACAAGGGATTGTTGTTTTTGATATTGAGGAATTGTTCTAAAGACTGGTGAGATCTAAGCCATGATGCCCCCCCCCAGGAGGACTCACCTATTGTGTCTGAATTGTGTCTTTGTGCTACAATGTATGTTGTTGTTAGTCGATATTGAAAGAAGCTTGGAAAACAACTTCCTTAAATAGTTCACTACACAAAAAGGTGTTCAGAATATGAAGAATCATTGTGTGTGTTGGTTGTAGAATACGCAGTCTGATCCCAGAATCTTTCTGAACATTCAGATGGAAACGTGAGCTAGCTCTGATGAATGATTTCCACTGTCGTTTCTTCACAGGAACAGCCAGACGTTTGAGGAGCTGGAGGTGGAGAAGCGTCTGACCGAACCAGCAGAGATCTCTGAAAAAGAGTCACCAGCACTTCAGTCCAAGACCCAGAGCTCCACACTCCCAGGAGATACAGGACAGGATGCTTTCAATTGTTCTTCACACAATTCGTTCTCTTTAAAAGAGGTGTGTGTTTGCATACTAACAAATTTTCCGGAAATAAAGTCGCACTTGACTATAAATCGCACCGGGTTAAAATCGCTCTGTTGAGAGAAAAAAACACATATAAGTCGCATCTCTGTTTAAGTTGAAATGACAGAGGGTGTATGTGCAGTCACTAGGACCTGGGAGCAGCCGCTCGACGTCTCTTCATTGGTCTTATATCTCCTTGACCGGTGCAGATGTCAAATGCGCTCCGTGAAGATTACAGTTCCTCAGAATGTATACATCGTATCATGTGTTTTTGGGCTTGTTTTAAATGGGAGAATTTGCTTTATGTAATCGTGTGTAACAGTTTCTCATATTAGTTTTATGTTCCATGAAATAAACACTACAAGTAAGATAACATCTGTTACTCTATGCTGTGAACAAATAAACAGCTTTTAGTCTGTGAGTAAAATAATATGCCTGTTGTATTCTATTAATTGATTAACATTGCAACCCTCTTGGCAATGTATTAAAAATCTAATTTAATGACAGAATGATTTACTAGGAGTGTGAAGCATAATTTTATGGGCATGTGAGGAGTTGTGTTTGACAACAGTCTAGAATTTGTTGGAACAATAATGTTATGATGGACAAAATATTTAAACTGGTTGCATAAAGTACTTTGATAAAGCAAAATATTCTGTCAGTCTTCATGACTGATGTTTTCATCTAAGTCGCATTGGACTATATGGTGCAAGGCCTCTCAGATGTTGAAAAAAAAAATTCTATTTATATTCTGGAAAATACGGTATAAAACCCTCCTCTTGTTTACTATACTTTTCTCTCCTTTACTCCTCTCTTCTATTCTCTTCTCATCTATACTCAAATCCTCTATACACTACTCTTCTCTACTCAATTATGCTATAATCTACTCTTCTATACTCAACTCTTCTCATCTACTCAATTGTGCTATAATCAATTGTTCTCTACTCAACTCTTCTCTTCTACTCAATTATGCTATAATCTACTCTTCTATACTCAAATCTTCTCATCTATATTCAATTGTGCTATAATCTACTCTTCTATACTCAACTCTTCTCTTCTACTCAATTATGCTATAATCTACTCTTCTATACTCAACTCTTCTCTTCTACTCAATTATGCTATAATCTACTCTTCTATACTCAAATCTTCTCATCTATATTCAATTGTACTATAATCTACTCTTCTATACTCAACTCTTCTCTTCTACTCAATTATGCTATAATCTACTCTTCTATACTCAACTCTTCTCTTCTACTCAATTGTGCTATAATCTACTCTTCTATACTCAACTCTTCTCTTCTACTCAATTATGCTATAATCTACTCTTCTATACTCAACTCTTCTCTTCTACTCAATTGTGCTATAATCTACTCTTCTATACTCAACTCTTCTCATCTATATTCAATTGTGCTATAATCTACTCTTCTATACTCAACTCTTCTCATCTACTCAATTATGCTATAATCTACTCTTCTCTACTCAACTCTTCTACTCAATTGTGCTATAATCTACTCTTCTATACTCAACTCTTCTCTTCTACTCAATTATGCTATAATCTACTCTTCTATACTCAACTCTTCTCTTCTACTCAATTGTGCTATAATCTACTCTTCTATACTCAACTCTTCTCTTCTACTCAATTATGCTATAATCTACTCTTCTATACTCAACTCTTCTCTTCTACTCAATTGTGCTATAATCTACTCTTCTATACTCAACTCTTCTCTTCTACTCAATTATGCTATAATCTACTCTTCTATACTCAACCCTTCTCTTCTACTCAATTGTGCTATAATCTACTCTTCTATACTCAACTCTTCTCTTCTACTCAATTGTGCTATAATCTACTCTTCTATACTCAACTCTTCTCTTCTACTCAATTGTGCTATAATCTACTCTTCTATACTCTACTCTTCTCATCTATACTCAATTGTGCTATAATCTACTCTTCTATACTCAACTCTTCTCATCTATACTCAACTCTTCTCTTCTATACTCAACTCTTCTCATCTACTCAATTATACTATAATCTACTCTTCTATACTCGCCTCTTCTCATCTACTCAATTATGATATAATCTACTCTTCTATACTCTACTCTTGTCATCTATACTCAATTGTGCTATAATATACTCTTCTATACTCAAATCTTCTATTCTATACTCAACTCTTCTCATCTATACTCAATAGTGCTATAATCTACTCTTCTCTACTCAATTGTGCTATAATCTACTCTTCTATACTCAACTCTTCTCTTCTACTCAATTGTGCTATAATCTACTCTTCTATACTCAACTCTTCTCTTCTACTCAATTGTGCTATAATCTACTCTTCTATACTCAACTCTTCTCTTCTACTCAATTGTGCTATAATCTACTCTTCTATACTCAACTATTCTCATCTATACTCAACTCTTCTCTTCTATACTCAACTCTTCTCATCTACTCAATTATGCTATAATCTACTCTTCTATACTCAACTCTTCTCATCTACTCAATTATGATATAATCTACTCTTCTATACGCTACTCTTCTCATCTATACTCAATTGTGCTATAATCTACTCTCTATACTCAACTCTTCTCATCTACTCAATTGTGCTATAATCTACTCTTCTATACTCAACTCTTCTCATCCACTCAATTGTGCTTTAATCTACTCTTCTATACTCAACTCTTCTCATCTATACTCAATTGTGCCATAATCTACTCTTCTATACTCAACTCTTCTCATCTATACTCAACTCTTCTCATCTACTCAATTATGCTATAATCTACTCTTCTATACTCAACTCTTCTCTTCTATACTCAACTCTTCTCATCTACTCAATTATGCTATAATCTACTCTTCTATACTCAACTCTTCTCATCTACTCAATTATGATATAATCTACTCTTCTGTACTCTACTCTTCTCATCTATACTCAATTGTGCTATAATCTACTCTCTATACTCAACTCTTGTCATCTATACTCAATTGTGCTATAATATACTCTTCTATACTCAAATCTTCTATTCTATACTCAACTCTTCTCATCTATACTCAATTGTGCTATAATCTACTCTTCTCTACTCAATTGTGCTATAATCTACTCTTCTATACTCAACTCTTCTCTTCTACTCAATTGTGCTATAATCTACTCTTCTATACTCAACTCTTCTCATCTATACTCAATTGTGCTATAATCTACTCTTCTATACTCAACTCTTCTCATCTATACTCAATTGTGCTATAATCTACTCTTCTCGTGCTATAATCTACTCTTCTATACTCAACTCTTCTCTTCTACTCAATTGTGCTATAATCTACTCTTCTATACTCAACTCTTCTCATCTATACTCAATCCTTCTCTTCTATACTCAACTCTTCTCATCTACTCAATTATGATATAATCTACTCTTCTATACTCTACTCTTCTCATCTATACTCAATTGTGCTATAATCTACTCTTCTCTACTCAATTGTGCTATAATCTACTCTTCTATACTCAACTCTTCTCTTCTACTCAATTGTGCTATAATCTACTCTTCTATACTCAACTCTTCTCATCTATACTCAACTCTTCTCTTCTATACTCAACTCTTCTCATCTGCTCAATTATGATATAATCTACTCTTCTATACTCTACTCTTCTCATCTATACTCAGTTGTGCTATAATATACTCTCTATACTCAACTCTTCTCATCTACTCAATTATGCTATAATCTACTCTTCTATACTCAGCTCTTCTCTTCTATACTCAACTCTTCTCATCTACTCAATTATGCTATAATCTAGTCTTCTATACTCAACCCTTCTCATCTGCTCAATTATGATATAATCTACTCTTATATACTCTACTCTTCTCATCTATACTCAATTGTGCTATAATCTACTCTTCTATACTCAACTCTTCTCATCTATACTCAACTCTTCTCTTCTATACTCAACTCTTCTCATCTACTCAATTATGCTATAATCTACTCTTCTATACTCAACTCTTCTCATCTACTCAATTATGATATAATCTACTCTTCTGTACTCTACCCTTCTCATCTATACTCAATTGTGCTATAATCTACTCTCTATACTCAACTCTTGTCATCTATACTCAATTGTGCTATAATATACTCTTCTATACTCAAATCTTCTATTCTATACTCAACTCTTCTCATCTATACTCAATTGTGCTATAATCTACTCTTCTCTACTCAATTGTGCTATAATCTACTCTTCTATACTCAACTCTTCTCTTCTACTCAATTGTGCTATAATCTACTCTTCTATACTCAACTCTTCTCATCTATACTCAATTGTGCTATAATCTACTCTTCTATACTCAACTCTTCTCATCTATACTCAATTGTGCTATAATCTACTCTTCTCATGCTATAATCTACTCTTCTATACTCAACTCTTCTCTTCTACTCAATTGTGCTATAATCTACTCTTCTATACTCAACTCTTCTCATCTATACTAAATTCTTCTCTTCTATACTCAACTCTTCTCATCTACTCAATTATGATATAATCTACTCTTCTATACTCTACTCTTCTCATCTATACTCAATTGTGCTATAATCTACTCTTCTCTACTCAATTGTGCTATAATCTACTCTTCTATACTCAACTCTTCTCTTCTACTCAATTGTGCTATAATCTACTCTTCTATACTCAACTCTTCTCATCTATACTCAACTCTTCTCTTCTATACTCAACTCTTCTCATCTACTCAATTATGATATAATCTACTCTTCTATACTCTACTCTTCTCATCTATACTCAATTGTGCTATAATATACTCTTCTATACTCAATTATGCTATAATCTACTCTTCTATACTCAACTCTTCTCATCCAATCAATTGTGCTTTAATCTACTATTCTATACTCAACTCTTCTCATCTATACTCAATTGTGCTATAATCTACTCTTCTCTACTCAATTGTGCTATAATCTACTCTTCTATACTCAACTCTTCTCATCCACTCAATTGTGCTTTAATCTACTCTTCTATACTCAACTCTTCTCATCTATACTCAATTGTGCCATAATCTACTCTTATATACTCAACTCTTCTCTTCTATAGTCTTCTATACTCAACTCTTCTCTTCTACTCAATTGTGCTATGATCTACTCTTCTCTACTCAACTCTTCTCATCTACTCAATTGTGCTATAATCTATTCTTCTATATTCAACACTTCTCTTCTGTACTCTATTGTGCTATAATCTAGTCTTCTATACTCAACTCTTCTCATCTATATTCAATTATGATATAATCTACTCTTCTCTACTCAACTTTTCTCATCTGTAATCAATTGTGCTATAATCTACTCTTCTAAACTCTACACTTTTCTTGTACTCAATTGTGGTATAATCTACTCTTCTATACTCAACTCTTCTCATCTACTCAATTGTGCTATAATCTATTCTTCTATATTCAACACTTCTCTTCTGTACTCTATTGTGCTATAATCTAGTCTTCTATACTCAACTCTTCTCATCTATATTCAATTATGATATAATCTAATCTTCTCTACTCAACTTTTCTCATCTGTAATCAATTGTGCTATAATCTACTCTTCTAAACTCTACACTTTTCTTGTACTCAATTGTGCTATAATCTACTCTTCTATACTCAACTCTTCTCATCTATACTCAACTCTTCTCTTCTATACTCAACTCTTCTCATCTACTCAATTATGTTATAATCTACTCTTCTATACTCTACTCATCTCATCTATACTCAGTTGTGCTATAATATACTCTCTATACTCAACTCCTCTCATCTACTCAATTATGCTATAATCTACTCTTCTATACTCAGCTCTTCTCTTCTATACTCAACTCTTCTCATCTACTCAATTATGCTATAATCTACTCTTCTATACTCTACCCTTCTCATCTACTCAATTATGATATAATCTACTCTTCTATACTCTACTCTTCTCATCTATACTCAATTGTGCTATAATCTACTCTTCTATACTCAACTCTTCTCATCTATACTCAACTCTTCTCTTCTATACTCAACTCTTCTCATCTACTCAATTATGCTATAATCTACTCTTCTATACTCAACTCTTCTCATCTACTCAATTATGATATAATCTACTCTTCTGTACTCTACCCTTCTCATCTATACTCAATTGTGCTATAATCTACTCTATACTCAACTCTTGTCATCTATACTCAATTGTGCTATAATATACTCTTCTATACTCAAATCTTCTATTCTATACTCAACTCTTCTCATCTATACTCAATTGTGCTATAATCTACTCTTCTCTACTCAATTGTGCTATAATCTACTCTTCTATACTCAACTCTTCTCTTCTACTCAATTGTGCTATAATCTACTCTTCTATACTCAACTCTTCTCATCTATACTCAATTGTGCTATAATCTACTCTTCTATACTCAACTCTTCTCATCTATACTCAATTGTGCTATAATCTACTCTTCTCGTGCTATAATCTACTCTTCTATACTCAACTCTTCTCTTCTACTCAATTGTGCTATAATCTACTCTTCTACTCAACTCTTCTCATCTATACTCAATTCTTCTCTTCTATACTCAACTCTTCTCATCTACTCAATTATGATATAATCTACTCTTCTATACTCTACTCTTCTCATCTATACTCAATTGTGCTATAATCTACTCTTCTCTACTCAATTGTGCTATAATCTACTCTTCTACTCAACTCTTCTCATCTATACTCAATTCTTCTCTTCTATACTCAACTCTTCTCATCTACTCAATTATGATATAATCTACTCTTCTATACTCTACTCTTCTCATCTATACTCAATTGTGCTATAATCTACTCTTCTCTACTCAATTGTGCTATAATCTACTCTTCTATACTCAACTCTTCTCTTCTACTCAATTGTGCTATAATCTACTCTTCTATACTCAACTATTCTCATCTATACTCAACTCTTCTCTTCTATACTCAACTCTTCTCATCTACTCAATTATGATATAATCTACTCTTCTATACTCTACTCTTCTCATCTATACTCAATTGTGCTATAATATACTCTTCTATACTCAACTCTTCTCATCTACTCAATTATGATATAATCTACTCTTCTGTACTCTACCCTTCTCATCTATACTCAATTGTGCTATAATCTACTCTCTATACTCAACTCTTGTCATCTATACTCAATTGTGCTATAATATACTCTTCTATACTCAAATCTTCTATTCTATACTCAACTCTTCTCATCTATACTCAATTGTGCTATAATCTACTCTTCTCTACTCAATTGTGCTATAATCTACTCTTCTATACTCAACTCTTCTCTTCTACTCAATTGTGCTATAATCTACTCTTCTATACTCAACTCTTCTCATCTATACTCAATTGTGCTATAATCTACTCTTCTATACTCAACTCTTCTCATCTATACTCAATTGTGCTATAATCTACTCTTCTCGTGCTATAATCTACTCTTCTATACTCAACTCTTCTCTTCTACTCAATTGTGCTATAATCTACTCTTCTACTCAACTCTTCTCATCTATACTCAATTCTTCTCTTCTATACTCAACTCTTCTCATCTACTCAATTATGATATAATCTACTCTTCTATACTCTACTCTTCTCATCTATACTCAATTGTGCTATAATCTACTCTTCTCTACTCAATTGTGCTATAATCTACTCTTCTATACTCAACTCTTCTCTTCTACTCAATTGTGCTATAATCTACTCTTCTATACTCAACTCTTCTCATCTATACTCAACTCTTCTCTTCTATACTCAACTCTTCTCATCTACTCAATTATGATATAATCTACTCTTCTATACTCTACTCTTCTCATCTATACTCAATTGTGCTATAATATACTCTTCTATACTCAATTGTGCTATAATCTACTCTTCTATACTCAACTTTTCTCATCCAATCAATTGTGCTTTAATCTACTCTTCTATACTCAACTCTTCTCATCTGTACTCAATTGTGCTATAATCTACTCTTCTCTACTCAATTGTGCTATAATCTACTCTATACTCAACTCTTCTCTTCTACTCAATTGTGCTTTAATCTACTCTTCTATACTCAACTCTTCTCATCTATACTCAATTGTGCCATAATTTACTCTTCTCTACTCAATTGTGCTATAATCTACTCTTCTAAACTCTACACTTTTCTTGTACTCAATTGTGCTATAATCTACTCTTCTATACTCAACTCTTCTCATCTACTCAATTGTGCTATAATCTATTCTTCTATATTCAACACTTCTCTTCTGTACTCTATTGTGCTATAATCTAGTCTTCTATACTCAACTCTTCTCATCTATATTCAATTATGATATAATCTACTCTTCTCTACTCAACTTTTCTCATCTGTAATCAATTGTGCTATAATCTACTCTTCTAAACTCTACACCTTTCTTCTACTCAATTGTGCTATAATCTACTCTTCTATACTCAACTCTTCTAATCTATACTCAATTATGATATAATCTCATCTTCTCTACTCAACTCTTCTCATCTGTAATCAATTGTGCTATAATCTACTCTTCTATACTCTACACTTTTCTTCTACTCAATTGTGCTATAATCTACTCTTCTATACTCAACTCTTCTCATCCACTCAATTGTGCTTTAATCTACTCTTCTATACTCAACTCTTCTCATCTATACTCAATTGTGCCATAATCTACTCTTATATACTCAACTCTTCTCTTCTATTGTCTTCTATACTCAACTCTTCTCTTCTACTCAATTGTGCTATGATCTACTCTTCTCTACTCAACTCTTCTCATCTACTCAATTGTGCTATAATCTATTCTTCTATATTCAACACTTCTCTTCTGTACTCTATTGTGCTATAATCTAGTCTTCTATACTCAACTCTTCTCATCTATATTCAATTATGATATAATCTACTCTTCTCTACTCAACTTTTCTCATCTGTAATCAATTGTGCTATAATCTACTCTTCTATACTCAACTCTTCTAATCTATACTCAATTATGATATAATCTCATCTTCTCTACTCAACTCTTCTCATCTGTAATCAATTGTGCTATAATCTACTCTTCTATACTCTACACTTTTCTTCTACTCAATTGTGCTATAATCTACTCTTCTATACTCAACTCTTCTCTTCTACTCAATTGTGCTATAATCTACTCTATACTCAACTCTTCTCTTCTACTCAATTATGCTATAATCTACTCTTCTATACTCAACTCTTCTCTTCTACTCAATTGTGCTATAATCTACTCTTCTATACTCAACTCTTCTCATCTATACTCAATTGTGCTATAATCTACTCTTCTCTACTCAATTGTGCTATAATCTACTCTTCTATACTCAACTCTTCTCATCCACTCAATTGTGCTTTAATCTACTCTTCTATACTCAACTCTTCTCATCTATACTCAATTGTGCCATAATCTACTCTTATATACTCAACTCTTCTCTTCTATAGTCTTCTATACTCAACTCTTCTCTTCTACTCAATTGTGCTATGATCTACTCTTCTCTACTCAACTCTTCTCATCTACTCAATTGTGCTATAATCTATTCTTCTATATTCAACACTTCTCTTCTGTACTCTATTGTGCTATAATATAGTCTTCTATACTCAACTCTTCTCATCTATATTCAATTATGATATAATCTACTCTTCTCTACTCAACTTTTCTCATCTGTAATCAATTGTGCTATAATCTACTCTTCTATACTCAACTCTTCTAATCTATACTCAATTATGATATAATCTCATCTTCTCTTCTCTACTCAACTCTTCTCATCTGTAATCAATTGTGCTATAATCTACTCTTCTATACTCTACACTTTTCTTCTACTCAATTGTGCTATAATCTACTCTTCTATACTCAACTCTTCTCTTCTACTCAATTGTGCTATAATCTACTCTATACTCAACTCTTCTCTTCTACTCAATTATGCTATAATCTACTCTTCTATACTCAAGTCTTCTCTTCTACTCAATTGTGCTATAATCTACTCTTCTATACTCTACACTTTTCTTCTACTCAATTGTGCTATAATCTACTCTTCTATACTCAACTCTTCTCTTCTACTCAACTGTGCTATAATCTACTCTTCTATACTCAACTCTTCTCTTCTACTCAATCGTGCTATAATCTACTCGTCTCTACTCAACACTTCTCTTCTACTCAATTGTGCTATAATCTACTCTTCTATACTCAACTCTTCTCTTCTACTCAATTATGCTATAATCTACTCTTCTATACTCAACTCTTCTCTTCTACTCAATTATGCTATAATCTACTCTTCTATACTCAACTCTTCTCTTCTACTCAATTGTGCTATAATATACTCTTCTATACTCAACTTTTCTCTTCTACTCAATTGTGCTATAATTTACTCTTCTATACTCAACTCTTCTCTTCTACTCAATTGTGCTATAATCTACTCTTCTATACTCAACTCTTCTCTTCTACTCAATTGTGCTATAATCTACTCTTCTATACTCAACTCTTCTCTTCTACTCAATTGTGCTATAATCTACTCTTCTCTACTCAACTCTTCTCTTCTACTCAATTATGCTATAATCTACTCTTCTATACTCTACACTTCTCTTCTACCCAATTGTGCTATAATCTACTATTCTCTACTCAACTCTTCTCATCTACTCAATTATGCTATAATCTACTCTTCTATACTCTACACTTTTCTTCTACTCAATTATGCTATAATCTACTCTTCTCTACTCAACTCTTCTCTTCTACTCAATTATGCTATAATCTACTCTTCTATACTCAACTCTTCTCTTCTACTCAATTGTGCTATAATCTACTCTTCTATACTCAACCTTTCTCTTCTACTCAATTATGCTATAATCTACTCTTCTATACTCAAATCTTCTCATCTATACTCAATTGTGCTATAATCTACTCTTCTGTACTCAACTGTTCTATATTGTACTCTTTTCTTATTATTCTTCTCTTGTTTACTTTATTCTGTGTTGTCAAGGAACGCACAGCATGCAAACAGGGGGACTCTAATCTGCCACAGATGAAGCAGGTCCTGCCAGCCTGGATGATGACTTCAGATTCAGTTACCAAAAGCCAGTCATCTGCCAAAGGTACTGTCCCTGTAGTGATGGAATAATGTCTCCATGGCAACAAAACTGATGCTCTATGGTGCCTTTGCACCATAAATGCCATTGGCACTGTGCCCATGCTGGTAATACGACCATCATATGTCAGAGACAACAAATAAAGGGGCCTGCGTAGCTCAGCGAGTATTGACGCTGACTACCACACCTGGAGTCGTGAGTTTGAATCCAGGGCATGCTGAGTGACTCCAGACAGGTCTCCTACTGGTTGCTAGGGAGGATAGAGACACATGGGGTAGCCTCCTTGTGGGGTTAGCATTTCTCGCTCTCAATGGGGCGTGTGGTAACTTGTGCGTGGATTGCGGAGAGTGTTAGGCACAGCGAGAGCCACATGGTAAGATGCGCGGATTGACGTCTCAGAAGCGGAGCCAACTGAGACTTGTCCTCTGCATCCCGGATTGAGGTGAGTAACTGCGCCACCTTGAGGACCTACTAAGTAGTGGGAATTGGGCATTCCAAATTGGGAGAAAAATGGGTTTAAAGACAAAACATAAATGTGTTGGAAATTCTCCCTATCAACACATTCATCAAGTGTCACACACTGTTTGTGTGGGTTGTCACATCAACAATGGGATTGTACTTTAGGGCTGTCAAATTTTAATTTTAATATTCGTCGAATGTAAGATAAAAAATGCATATTGGATTGTGAAAATGAGCATTTGATTATTGGATGTGTGCCAAGAACTGACAATGACTTGCAATCTTGGACTAAAACAGATGCAGTGCAACGAATAAACAGAAGTGTCAAAGTGTCAATTTAAAAATCAGACGTCTTGGGAGATTTTTACCACTACTGTACCTAGAATAATGTCTTTTAAAATTCTAATATAATTCGAATATTGGAAATATTTCAGTTAAAAATTCAAATGTAGTTTCTCCCTGTTGACAGCTCTATTGTACTTGGCCTGATCTCAAGGGGGTAAAGTTGGAAGGCAGGGAGAGAAATGAAAGGGTAGACATAGTCATTTGTTATCAGCTCACTCAGTCTTGTCAAATCATTTAGAGTACTGTAACTTCGACCCAGCCAGATTGAGTCCAGGTTTGGCTCAGACACCTGCCTCATCCTTTCAGCCTCTCAAATGAATCCTGCAGCTCTCCAGAAATGCAAATGTATCGCTAATGTGCTGCAGACCTTATAAACACCTCATTAACACCAGACATGTCATACACACCACACCATCTGGATCTCTTGGCACTTGGCACTCAGCTTACAGGGCCCTACTTGAGAAAACTTTCTCAATCAGAATATTTAGAAGCAGGTTTGCATCTCTAGCTACTGGTGGGAAACATTTATATTTTACTTAAAGGTTTTATATATTGTTTATTATAGTGATAGCAGGAGGGAAATTCTTCTGTGACTGCCTTCCAGTGTATTTATGTGTATTTGTTTTGCATTGTAATCTGTAATGGTCAAATATATTTTGAATTACGAGAATGGGAAATTAAAAGGAAAGCTGGTTCACTTTACATGCACATGGCATGTAATAAGCTAACTGCATGGTGAACTTCTAAGATGCCCAGTTTCTCTCTTTTATCTCTTGTTCGCTGCTGCTTTGGTTTGCTAAATGAAGTGCTGTTATTTTCTTTCACTTCACTAGGTTAAATCAGGTTATGAATGCGAGTGTGTGGGTAAGCGTATTGAAGGACTTTGTTTATCATCAGAGTCAGAGAGCTCTTATTTGCACCTGCAGCAGTCATTTGGATTGGACCAAGGGTTGACAAACTTCATGATAAGTGCACACGATACACACTCACTCAGTCGCAGTCAGACAGTTTGTCTCCTTGCACGCACTTAGCTCGATGGAGAGAGTGAATCATGGAGAGCCATATGTTTGCTGTACTTAATGTTCTCTCTGTCCACAAATCATCAAACTTCTCGTCTCTGACCTTTGATCTCTCAGTACCAGGGTATCACATCTGGAGCCCAATGTTGATTAGCACAAAAAGTAATTTCAACTCTACGTTATTTTCTTGAAAAAAGATACGAAAATCGAGGTTACAGTGAGGCACTTAAAATGGAAGTGAATGGGGCCAAATTTGGAAAGGTTTAAAGGCAGAAAAATTGATTCTTATAATTTTAGAAAAGCACTTATATTCATTTTGTCAAAACTTGGGTATTATTTGAGCTGTAAAGTTGTTAAATTGGTGAAACCACAATTACAGGGTTTACATCGTCATGGCAACAAAGTTGTAAAATTGGCTATAACTTTACACAGAAAAGGTTAGTAAGTGATTTTATCACACTAAAACTATGTTTACACGTGTATTGTTTACGTCTTGTGGCTATACTTTTGAAACTGTGAGTATTTTAATGTTCAAAAATTGGCCCCCATCCACTTCCATTGTAAGTGCCTCACTGTCACCCAGATTTCTGTTTCTTATTTTTAAAGAAAAGGAGTTTATAAGAAAATTAGTAATTTTCATAGCAGCAACGAACATATTTTGAATTGTAAAAATGTTTCTAAAAATACTGTGCATTATTATTATTTTTCTGCCTTGTTTTCTCTCATATTCTTAATATAAAAGTAAATTGACAAAAATCAGAATTTTTTTCCCCAAGTTATAACATATAACATGTAGTTAATACATGACCTCCAGATTACATACTAATAAGTAAATACTGTCTAGTATAGATTGGGACAGAAGAAATACATTTGATTATATTGTATTGATTACCAAAAATGATTATATATTTTTTCTGTAGCAGGTGCGAGCAGCTCAGTGAGAGGGACCCCATCACAACCCAAACGCACAACTGGACCCAAACAAGCTCGCACCACACAGCTCTCATCAGAGAAGGACGAAAAGGAAGAGACGCCCAAAAGTAAAGCAAAGAAACTGTAAAGTGAATCTGAAGATGAGTTGGAATCTCTGGTAAAGCGAGATCATGTCTTCTATTGCAGTGGTTCTCTACTGGTGGGTCTCGACCCAAAAATGTGTCACAGACAACAGGAGTAAAACTTTGCAGATTGCAAATTATCATGAAATTAGCCATCTAGTTGTGAATAGTTTGCTTCCAAAAGATTTTGTTATTAATTTCAAAGGCTGTGTGTACAATCAAACTCTACAGCAGGGCTTTTCAATTACTTTCTTAGAGGGGGTGCAGATTATCCACACGCACATGCATCAGAAGTGGTAAAAATGTACATCTGATATGGGTTTCAGAATTAGGTGTGGCAAAATTGCTCGATGTGCTCTTTACGCTACGTTTCACCTGCACACGTATGAAAATTGGTACACGTGTAACATGCCAATACCTACAAAAAAGTATCTGGACCCATGTCCTAAACTCAACAGGAAGCCAGCCATTTACATTTTACTCTTCAATTTTTGCTCAGTTTTTGCCATTTCCAGGCCTCTTACTTTAACGAACTCCTCCTACAGATTAAATCAGATCTACTTCATATTTGGTTATTCTAAGCTTTTGAGTTTTCTTTGAACGCCGTGTCCGTGGCAGCCTGACGAAGTTCGATGTATCGCCATGAAACAGGAAGTTGTTATAACTGAAACGTAAAATGTCGAATCTGCTCCAAACTTCACATGTCCCAGCCTGAATACACCTACGTGCCAATATATTCAGAGTAAAAAAAAAATCGGAGTCACATTTCCCCTGGTACAGCAGCCCCAAACGTGCACCAGGGTGCGAGGGCCCATTCATCGCTGCTTGCAGCTTTAATGAATTATAATTTTTTAAGGTCTGGCTATAAATCTTTCGTAAGATCTGGCTGAAGAACAAACATGACTTATACTCTTAACTAACAAATACTTTTTTTTATCAAGTTTACATAATAAAAATGTTAAGCCTATTGTTTACAATTTATTACATTTTACATTTATGCATTTGGCAGACGGTTTTATCCATAGCGACTTACAGTGCACTTATTACAGGGACAATCCCCCCCAGAGCAACCTGGAGTTAAGTGCCATGCTCAAGGACACAATGGTGGTGGCTGTGGGGCTCGAACCAGCGACCTTCTGATTACCAGATTACCAGTTATGTGCTTTAGACCACTACCACCACCACCACCACCACTCCACTTATTAAAACATTTAGACCTGCTAAAGCCCTCTCACAATATCAACCCACATATGAAAACAATGGTCATAAAAATGTCATGTTTACTTAATGCATTTAAATTGGGACCTGTGTAGCTCAGTGAGTATTGACGCTGACTACCACCCCTGGAGTTGCAAGTTCGAATCCAAGGCGTGCTGAGTGACTCCAGCCAGGTCTCCTAAGTTAGTAGGGAGGGTAGAGTCACATGGGGTAACCTCCTCGTGGTCACTATAATGTAGTTCTCGCTCACGGTGGGGCTTGTGGTGAGTTGTGCTTTGATGCCGCGTAGACGTATGTGGAGGCTTCACGCTATTCTCCACGCTCAACAAGCCACGTGATAATATGCGCAGATTGACGGTCTAAGACGTAGAGGCAACTACGATTCATCCTCCGCCACTCGGATTGAGGCGAGTCACTACGCCACTACAAGGACTTAGTTTGTAAATTGTACATTTTAAATTGGGCTGAGGGTCAACGCCTGGAATTTCAGATGGTGAGACAATTTGATAGAAAATCAGTCGGAGGGCCAGACAAAGATGATAGTTGGGCCGGATTTGGCCCGCGGGCCACCAGTTGACTAGCCCTGCTCAGTGTTTTGCTACAAATTCATATGTAACTTGTTAAAAGCTGTCCAAATTAGAAGACCGACACTGACATGGACAGGATGTATGATATGCCCACATCCTGAAAAACTGTAATATGAATAAATGTTTGTGTTTTTGGTACAGTGTTGGTTCGCCACTTTATGTCCAATGTAAAATCTGGGTCCTGAAGAAATACCAGTTGAGAGCCAATGCATTGTATATTAATGTATTATTAATTAATTAATGTGTAATTAATTAATTATTAAAGGTTGTTCAGATAGTTCCAGCTCTAAATTCTGATTGGCAATGCAAACATGCAAATGCACTTTCTTCTTTTTTCCAATCCCCCCCCTTAATCTCCCAATTTGGCATGCACAATTCCCAACATACTTTTAAGTCCTCATGGTCGCCTAGTGATTCGCCTCAGTCTGGGTGGCGGAGGACGAATCCCAGAGACATTGAGCACGTTGCCACGGAGACATGGCACGTGTGGAGGCTTCACGCCATCCACCGTAGCATCCACGCTCAACTCGCCACGTGCCCCACCGAGAACGAACCACATTATTGCAACCACGAGGAGGTTACCCCATGTGACTTTACCCTCCCTAACAACCGGGCCAATTTGGTTGCTTAGGAGACCTGACTGGAGTCACTCAGCACGTCCTGGGATTCGAACTAGCGAACTCCAGGGGTGGTAGTCAGCGTCTTTACCACAAAGCTACCTAGGCCCTTGCTGTTGCTACATTGCTTGTCGACATCTGTATGCAGCAATTTTTTTAACATTTCATTCTTTCATTACATTGATGATGCTGTTTTATTAAAGCAATAAGTCGCTTGAGGATGTGCGTTACACTGATTTTAAAACAGAAAGGGGGTTTTAGGCATGACAAACTCCATGGTAAAATCACGTAAAGGGCTTCTTATATTGAAATGAAATCAGAACTGAGTTCAGGTCCATTATTTACTGTGTACATGTATCTTCTGACAGCATGATGCTACAGCACCCAGGAGTAGTAGAGTGGCATCAGTACCGGACGTACGGAACCAAGAGTGGGACAGCAGCAGTGTGATGGAAAGTGACGATGGTAGGAGAAGTGTAAGTGACAGGGGAGTCAATGTCAGACAAGGAGTTCTAGCTGAAGGGTCAAAGGTACCAACAGAAGATTCCAGTGATTCGCAGGGACCCTCGCAGACTAAAATTCATGGGTCAAAGGTCACGGAGTCCGAGAGCACAAGAAGAACCAGTAAGGTGAAAAAACGACAGCGGACACCTTGTCCTTACGGCAGCTCCTGCTACAGGTACAGTGTCAAATATGAGAAAAACAGAAGCACAAAATGATAATTATTGAAAATCTGTCTGTCCGCCTGTCTGTCATTCTATCTGTCTGTCCATCTTTCTGTCTGTCTGTTGTTCTAGCCATGAACCCCTTTCCAACTGGTATTAAGATGCGTTTTTGGTGATTGGATCACACTAATCCGCTAATCTGTCCTGAATGCGTCCCAGCAGCAGCGAAACACCACCCCTCACCTGTCAATCAACCTCTGCACTAAAACAAGAGTTTAAACTTTGCCAAGTAAGAGTGGTTTAAAAGGAAATAACCGTCCGATCAGAAAAATTCTAAAAGCAGATTTATACACAATCATGAGAACTTCACGGATCTTCTTCAGTGTGTCTGAAATCAACATGCACGGACACTTATGAGAAGCACGAACATCTGCAGTTCAGGTTAATACAGGTTATCCACTAAAATAACAGACAATTCTGCTCGAAATGTTGATTTTGAGCACCCCTTTTTTTCTGACTTTGTCTTTTCTGACTTTGTTGCGCTTTAATGTCAGGCAGTAACACACTGTGATTGATGTATGTTGTCATGAAACGGAATCCCTCCCCTTCAAGTCTTATAACAACTGGTCACAGGAGACACATTTAAATGACCAGGTGTAAACAGCTATGTGTCTCACTTGACCACATGTGATCAGATCACCCGAGACACTTCTTAGAACCAGGTGTAAATGGGGTCTATATGTCTGTCTGTCGTTCTGTCTGTCTCTTTGTCATTCTATCTATCGTTCTGTCTGTCATTCTAGCTATCATTCTGTCTGTCTCTCTGTCATTCTGTCTGTCATTCTATCTATCATTCTGTCTGTCTCTCTGTCATTCTATCTACGTTCTGTCTGTCATTCTATCTATCATTCTGTCTGTCTCTCTGTCATTCTGTCTGTCATTCTATTTATCATTCTGTCTGTCTCTCTGTCATTCTATCTACGTTCTGTCTGTCATTCTATCTATCATTCTGTCTGTCTCTCTGTCATTCTGTCTGTCATTCTATCTATCATTCTGTCTGTCTCTCTGTCATTCTATCTACGTTCTGTCTGTCATTCTATCTATCATTCTGTCTGTCTCTCTGTCATTCTGTCTGTCATTCTATCTATCATTCTGTCTGTCTGTCTGTCATTCTATCTATCATTCTGTCTGTCTCTCTGTCATTCTATCTATCGTTCTGTCTGTCATTCTATCTATCATTCTGTCTGTCTCTCTGTCATTCTATCTATCGTTCTGTCTGTCATTCTATCTATCATTCTGTCTGTCTCTCTGTCATTCTATCTATCGTTCTGTCTGTCATTCTATCTATCATTCTGTCTGTCTCTCTGTCATTCTATCTATCGTTCTGTCTGTCATTCTATCTATCATTCTGTCTGTCTCTCTGTCATTCTGTCTGTCTCTCTGTCATTCTGTCTGTCATTCTATCTATCGTTCTGTCTGTCATTCTGTCTGTCTCTCTGTCATTCTGTCTGTCATTCTGTCTGTCTCTCTGTCATTCTATCTATCATTCTGTCTGTCTCTCTGTCTGTCTCTCTGTCATTCTATCTATCGTTCTGTCTGTCTCTCTGTCTGTCTCTGTGTCATTCTATCTATCGTTCTGTCTGTCATTCTATCTATCATTCTGTCTGTCTCTGTCATTCTATCTATCGTTCTGTCTGTCATTCTATCTATCATTCTGTCTGTCTCTCTGTCATTCTATCTATCGTTCTGTCTGTCTCTCTGTCATTCTATCTATCGTTCTGTCTGCCATTCTGTCTGTCTCTGTCATTCTATCTATCGTTCTGTCTGTCTCTGTCATTCTATCTATCGTTCTGTCTGCCATTCTGTCTGTCTCTGTCATTCTATCTATCGTTCTGTCTGTCTCTGTCATTCTATCTATCGTTCTGTCTGCCATTCTGTCTGTCTCTGTCATTCTATCTATCATTCTGTCTGTCATTCTATCTATCGTTCTGTCTGTCTTTCTATCTATCATTCTGTCTGTCTCTCTGTCATTCTTTCTATCGTTCTGTCTGTCATTCTATCTATCATTCTGTCTGTCTCTCTGTCATTCTATCTATCGTTCTGTCTGTCTCTCTGTCATTCTATCTATCATTCTGTCTGTCTCTCTGTCATTCTATCTACGTTCTGTCTGTCTCTCTGTCATTCTATCTATCATTCTGTCTGTCTCTCTGTCATTCTATCTATCGTTCTGTCTGTCATTCTATCTATCATTCTGTCTGTCTCTCTGTCATTCTGTCTATCGTTCTGTCTTTAACTTTCAAATAATAGACGGGTCCGAGTCGGTTCCGGATTGCACATTTCCGGGTCTCTTCGGGTTCGGGCACACATTTTTGGACCAACAACATGCACACTTGATCAACAACATGCACACTTGATCAACAACATGCACACTTGATCAACAACATGCACACTTGCGGTACTTGCTACAGAGAGAGACCCCGATTCCTTTGTCATCTCTCCTTAAATACCAAGCGATTCTATTGTTATTTCAGATGTGTCTGTGTGATGTTATCCAGGTTTTGGTTTACAATTTAGGGGTTTGAAGGTGGACCTTTGAAACTTGTGATTGAGTAGGTCTTTTGATGTTTACAAAGAATGCATCTAATCTGCATACAGTGTTGCACTCTCTGTGAGAGACCTGGGAGGGGTTATGCCTCTGAAAGAATGCAGTATTTTACTAAGTTCTTAAATCTTACTTGTGATTTGACTGTGCTGAAAGGGAATGAGACAGTGTTACCAGTCACACTGAGACCTCTTGAATGATACCAAACATGTGTATCAAAAACCCTTTTACATTACAGAACAGGACAAGTAATTACTTAGTTTTTGTTGACTCAATTGCGTTTTATTGTCCTTGCTCAGTAGGGTGTGTTTTGTCATGTGGAGATGTTCTTCTGTGGGAGAGTTTTTATGTCTTGGTTCTCGCAGAGTTGCATAGTCATCTCAGTGCTTGCAGCCTTACATAAGCACATGTTTTCCCCAATTGTCTGACATTTATTTTTAATATAAAAAAGCAAAGAGATGAAAACTCAATGAAGTCTTTATTTGATCCAGAGGGTTCTGTCCTCAAACACAGGGGCGATGCGTGACATAATCTTATAAATCGTTTGCGTTTGGACTCGGTTTTTCGTTTGCACTTAAATACCCTCGCACAACACCTTATTTGACCCTTTAGACTATGCTGTATTGTCCTTTAGACACAGAAATTTCAATATTAGAGTTGGAAACCGATTATATATATTAAAAAATGCATTTTCAAAGTTTCTCCTATTCTGTTCAATAGACATATTGCAGTGTTTTGAAGGGTCACAAAATGGCAACATCAAACTTAGTTATACAGTGAAAACTTGGTATGGGGCGGCTGTGGCTCAGGTGGTAGAGCGGGTCGGCTGCCAATCGCAGGTTTGGCGGTTTGATTCCCGGCCCACGTGACTCCATATGCTGAAGTGTCCTTGGGCAAGACACTGAACCCCAAATTACTCCCAATGGCAGGCTAGCACCTTGCATAGCAACTCTGCCACCATTGGTGTATGAATGGGTGAATGGGACACAGTGTAAAGCGCTTTGGTAACCTCTAAGGTTAAAAAAGCACTATATAAGTGCAGAACATTTAGTATTTCTATTTTTCTTCAGTTAGCTGTCAGTGTTACGTTTCTTGAATGTTCATGGTGGAATTCATTTGTCTTATTGTTTTTTTGGTTCAGTTCACTCAATTGTTTTCTTTCTCCAGAAAAAATCATTTCCACCTTCAGGAGTGCAGTCACCCTGGAGACAGTGACTATGAGGAAGAGGAGGCAGATGATGATGGTGATGATGACAGGCCAGAGTGCCCATATGGAACCCACTGCTACAGGTAACCTGCAGACATCATGGGAGGGAAACAAACTAATGTATTGCAGTATGAGATATTGACAGTGTTCCTACCGTCATAGAAATATCAGGGAGTATTGAAATTGTGATTTTCAGGCCTGGAAAAGTCATGGAAATTAATAAGATATTAGTGAATTAGTTACACTCAGTTCTAAACAGTTTTATCAGCTAGAAATTGCAATCAATATATAATAATAAATCTCCTTTTCCAGTGCTCAAATGACAATAAAATGTTTGGAAACTCTGTATTAACCAGAAACTCAGTAGTAAAACATAGTAAAACTGTATTATTTTGTTCATTGTGATTGGAGGAGCATTTAAAAGTTATTTTAATTTAGTTTTCTTTACTAACTACGAACTATGTAATTTAGTTTTAAATACTAACTATAATTCTAGTATTTAAAGAAATGTTTCAAGTGAGTTCTTTGTGCTTGCCTAAATATTTCAGGAAGAATCAACAGCACATGAAAGACTACCAACACACTAAATCTCCATGTAAGTATCTTTACTGTTGTTTGTTTTTAATGTGAAGATATGTGACATTTTTAAGCTATTTTGACACATAAAAGCCTGCAGTTACACCGTGAACTAACCAGATGCGATTAGCAATAAAAGCTGTCTCTGCCATGTAAACCTTAATATTTGTCCAAACCAGCCGCGACCAAGACTTCTGCATCTCAACTGTCCAAAATCCCACTCCTGTACATTAAACATGTACATATTCAGTTCTATTTGGGCGTGTGTCACCTCACGCATCACTTTAGTGTGAACAGAAAATGGAAATTTGACACATCTCCTGTACTTTCTTTTGGGGACTGATTAACAATATTTATACAAATCTAAAAGAGATTTAGAAAAGGGTTTTGTGAGACTCTCCAGGACTCAATAATTCATGGCAAAATTGAACAGACTTTTTTTGTTATAACTATCTTGGTGCAATATAGGGTAAAACTATTTTTTACCCAAGCTCAGGATTGGAGTACTAGTTTGAAATGGAGTGATTGCATGCTTGAACGCTCTCTGACATCTTGTTTGAAAAGCAGGGAACGGCGTTTCTGTGTATTACCAAGTGAATGTCTTGTTGGTTTCTTAAATATTTTAGCACATTTCCAAACGCTTTTAGTATTCAGATACCAGTAAGAGTGTTGGACTCTCAGCTTAGTTTAATGCATTTTGCTGTTTAAACATTTCCGCAGGTTTTCCCAGCTAAAAACAGCTCCAAAAGTGCAAACCGATACCATCTGTGCACTTTAAATTACTCATTCATACGAACATGAGTGTTCAATACCTCTTCTGTATTTAGTCCGGTAGATGTCAAATATCATTTGACGTGAATGAACACGAGGCTGTGAATGTTAGAATTACAGTGTGTTTGATATATTGTTCTGATTAAGATTCGAGCTCACGTCTAATATTTACATCCTGACAGAGATTTTCTGTCCACTGGAAACTTTTTGGAAAGACTGAGCGTTGCATTGGCTGAAGGATCAGCACCAAGGTACACAAAAGTACAACTTATGTTTGTACAGACTGTACATAATTCCATCAGCCTCTTTTTCCCCCATTCCCATCAAAATAAATATGGTGTCCACCCTGGCTAAATCCTCAAATATGTGAATAAATGATATTTATATATTTTCACTTACAGTGCAATGTTATTTGTTCTTTGAGATACAACCTTTGATATTCTGAGATGAGGAATTAACCATGTGTTTATTGTTGAAACTTATGCATATTTAACAAAGCCGTGCAGTCAACTTTAGCAAGAGGCTGAATCGTTTTCCATGGCACTGAATCAACTTAATATTTAGTAGGTAACCTGAGACTCCTCTGGGCATTGTTCACATTTAACAGAATTCAATTCCTCTTAAACTAATACAAAACATGGCAAATGGGGAGGTACAGGGTGCACATATGGACAACAGCGTTCATCAGGAAATATATTAACAATGGCACATGCTATTTGAATGCAGATATTTGGATTCACATCTGACTTCAGATGGGATTGTTTAGATAAAAGAACATTTACAAAAGCTTTCGTGATTACCAATGGTTTCAGAAATGTAATGCTTGATGATGTCACAGACGATTTTGTTTATTTTTCACCAGAAAACAGCGTGCGTAATCCCTTATGAAAACCAGGCCCGAACCCACAGACTTTCACAGCTGTTTCCAGAACATTCATCCGTTTTAGAGTATCTCTTTGAACATGCCAAGTAACTTTGGACACCGCAATGGCCTGGATATGATTTCACGCTCGAAGTCTTCTGGTTATAGTAAATAAATCTGCGCTTTCATGTGATATATGATTGTCTATTGAAGTGCTATGTGAAAAACATTTATATTCATACTAATATTTTCTACTACATTACGTCTAGGTGGCACTTATTTGCAAGGTGAATGTTTTAGGCCTTATTTTGTTATTTTATGTAGCATAAATGCAAAAGTGGTGTTGCTCTTTGAGAAGTTCAGATTCTAAGGTTTCAGATGATACCACATATGCCTGATTTATGTATCCTGGGACTTTTAACATTTTAAGCGTTAACTTATTTCGCTATATCGCCCCCCTGTGGACTCCCCGGTGTGTCTATAGAGTTAATGCAACTTACACACAGATAGATATGTGAGCGTTAAAAGATGCACTTGCCGTAATATTGTGAATCTTGTTAATTTTTTAGAACTTGGCGGAAAAGAGGACATTAAGCGGCTACAGAAGGAAGCAAAAGCATTTCTCAAGAGGAAGAATTAACTCGTTTTTTGGTGTACATTCTCTGAAATCAAATAGTGTCCTTCAGCAAACCTTATAAAGACAATGAAGCACTGGAGTGTTTGACAGAAACCGGTCCACGGAGGCATTACATGTATAGACTTGGTTTTAGATCTTATAGAATAAGTCGTTTGGCCCTTTTTTCCTTTTTATTCTTCTTAATATTTAAAATATAGTTCACACAAAAATGAAAGAATTGCAATCATTTACTCTCCCTGATGCCGTTCCAACACTGTATTATTTTCTTTCTTCTGTGAAACATAAAATGAGATGTCTGAACTGCTCTTTCCATTCCATTGACTACTTTTATGATGCTTTTTTTTCTTTTTGGAGCTTTACATTATAAATCTAAGAAGACAGAATGTCATACCGGGTTTAAATGACATGAGGGAGAGTAAACGATGACCGAATGTCCCTTTCAGTTGCACTGAACCTTACTTTGTGTTCTCAGCAATCTAATGGGGCTGTCCTATATCTGTCTGTTTTTGTAAAGTCAGAGTCTGATTTTGTTCATTTTATAAATTCATTTACAGTTGTGTGGGCTTTTATTTGTCTTAATATCGTTTTACTGGACTTTGTATTGTCACCATAGAGGGAATACTTGTGACCGAAAACAACAGTTAGTTTTAAAATTAAAGTTTAATGATTGCTATAATATATTGATCATTTATATCAGTTTCATCATTAGTTTCATTATCTTTACTACTTAACAACAGCAAAAGTACCAGCATAACATTACTGCTTTATGACTCTGTCTCTGTTCTAAAACCTAGTGAGCTGCCTTGCTCACTCCCTACATATGGAGTGATGGTGGTGTAGTGGACTAAAGCACATAACTGGCAATCAGAAGGTCACTGGTTTGATCCCCACAGCCACCACCATTGTGTCCTTGAGCAAGGCACTTAACTCCAGGTTGTTCCGGGGGGATTGTCCCTTTAATAAGTGCACTGTAAGTCGCTTTGGATAAAAGTGTCTGCCAAATGCATAAATGTAAATGTACATAGACAGTTGCCGCCTAAAGTATACTCGGCGAATGCTAGGCATCGGCGTACAGGATGTGTGGTGCAAATTTCGTAATCAGCAGATTGCTTGAGCACTGAACGCGTAATTTTTCTTACTCTGAATGCACAGAAGGCGCATGCAGTAACCAGTGGGTCCACAAGGTGGCAACACTCAGAATTGTTTCTTTTCTGTATGGAAGAAATTCTAGATGATGTAATTGCAGTAAACAACAAGAGACAAAGTAAAAATAACAAGATTGAATGTGTACATCAAGAAGACGTGCATTTGTATAACTTTAGTCTGAATGAATATAAAGATGTCTATATAGGTCTAAACTCCTGAAAAGAATGAAAAGTTAATGGCATAATGCAATGCACTAATAAGCTTAAAATGCAATTACATACACAAACAGAATAAAATTGTGTATATATAAATGTAAGCGCAGCGTAGTTCTAGCGGGAAGACTAGCAGCTGTACATCATCACATCATTAGCTGGGTAACTCCCAGCCAATCACATGTAAGCCATTGCTTTATAAGTCTGCTCACAATCTATCACATTGCTATTTCGGTGTGCTAACACGGCAACCTCCACCACCCCACCACCACCAGTTGAGACCTGTCCCGCACGGGGGTAGGCTACTCGCCCCTGCCTCCTATCTCCGGCAGGACATGACGGTTCTGGGTACAACTCCCTCGGACCGCCGGACGGGGCCTACGCCAAAGAGAGAGACATTACATTTCTGTTTTACATTTATCAAATAAATGGCATCTTAAACTTCACTCAAGCCTGCGTGTCTTCCCGATAGAACTAGATTTCTTTGTTAATTCTTTTCATACGGAATTATGTTTGCGTGGCTACTATGCCTTAAAATGCTGTCTACATAGGCAGCTCACTAGGTTTTGGAACATAATCTCTGAAAGCAAAGACAGCTTGTAAAGACGGCCAAAATCCTATAGGCTACAATTTTCAAGAACGGTTGTTTTGGAGATGAAGTGATTTTCAGTGACCAAGAACGTAAGAAGGGAACCAAACAGGTCTTAAACAGGGAATTCAGGACTTTCCAGACCACTGTGTCTTTTAAGAGTCTGAAACCACTTTTCTCACACACTTTTCAGATAACAGAAATATACAACTGGCATCTGAGCATTCAGAAAAGGAACTGTTGAGCTAAACAGATTAAGAATGCTGAAGAGCTTTATAGAAGTTGGCTCGGCCGGAGTTCTGCCACATGGACCTTGTTCACTCAATGGTTCTTATTCAAAATCTAACACTGCCTCGCGTCTGCTGCCTACACAGACAGCTGTCTTCTGAAGGCTAGGATATCTTTATTTTTCCACATGCCGTTATGTCTTTCGCACAGTTGAGCTCTCATCTTTCAAACGTATACTCTTAAATTTCCCATAGTGCTGCTGATCAGTACTGTTACTGATAGATCAGATACTGATAGTGAATGGAGATGTCAACATTAGTCTATTACTCAGGGCAGTATTCCTTCCAATCAGTGCCAGATGCCCTCACCAATGTCTCCACAGTGATGATTTATTTCCTGGCGGATATAAGAGGATGTTTGATTCTGCTGTCTTTAAGATTAATAACACTGTGGTATCTTCAACAGGAGGAAGAATGTGCCATGGCAGTTGATTGTAAGCTGCTTTTAAGCCGTAAAATCAGCCATGCATTTAGTCTTTTTGGAAACATTTGCTTTTCCAAAATCTAGTGTGCTGTCCACGTTGGCACCATGTGGCGGAATGACCCGCCCGCCTCTGAGGGCCGTCCTTCAGCCAGGCCTACAATGTGAGTTAGACAGCACGTGTTGTGGCCGAGGGGCTAGGAAGCCAGACTGCCTTCCCCTTCACTGCCTTTCCACGGCCCCAGGGAAGACCGCCACAGAATCCGCTGCCCCTTGTGCCACAGAGCCTATGAGGGAAGCGTGTGTAGCCGTTGGACCCCACCCATGTCCTGGACCATCTCATGGACACTCACCTTACCCACATTTAGCCTCATTCACTGGGAGGATACTTCCCCATGGATATTTGATTCCCCTTTTTGAAAAATGTGGTTATTATTATTTCAAATAAACACCTTTCCAAGGACTAACACCACTCCCAATGGGTCTGCCTTTTGCTCACCCTGCCACAACCATTATAAGGCATCAAGACGAAGAGTAAATTCGGCAACAGTAAGTAAAAAGTTCTTCAGCTGAAATCAGATTTTTTTCACCAAAATGTGCACCACTGCCCCCAGTGGCCAAAGCTGGAAGTGTTGTTGTACGTATGAACCAAGTGTGCCGCACAAGCCCTCAAAAGTGAAGCCAAAATGTCTCGATCACCCCCCGGTGACTGGTCCTAGTATAGGTCATAAACCCCGCCTCCCCATGTTATTCAACGGGACGTGAGACCAACTAAACAATTAAATTACACTTCACATATCTTTTTTCCAAAGATAGTTTCTGTCATTTACTGTAGTTTCTATCACATTGATGTAATTTCAAGTGTTTGTTTTCAAAATAAGTTTGTTTTTAGTTATTTGATGCTATAAAGATGGTGCTGTGACATCATGATTGACAGCTGTGATTGACAGGTTCTCTGAGTGAAGTAGTCACTGTAAGTATGGAAAATGCCATTGATAATGTGTTTGTGATTACTTCCTGGTTTCCATGGGACCACAACAGCATTCACTTATGACATTCCAGTTCAGTTAGGATGCTGCCTTAAAAGGCAACTGTCTATGTAGGCAGATCAGAGCAAGACAGCTCGCTAAGCTTTGGAAGAGAGCCACTGTTTGCTTTTCGAAAAAGAATTTGACCATTAAAACCTTTTTTTTTTTTTCATTCAACAGAAGAAAATTTGGTTGTTTAAAGATTTTGAATGCACCAAAAATGACCCCCCCACCCACAACACCAACTATCCACAGTCCACAAGTAGTATAGTTCATGCTTATGGTGGCTGGATTTCACTAAGTCAGAGCGGTTGCTCAATGGCACACAGATTAAAACAGACTAGACCTGTATGTAACCCATTCACTGTTTGAGATTTAAAGCTAATCTCTAACATCACAACATGCTCCCAACAGGCTCATTCCCAACCTCCCATCTGTCACTGTACAATCAGAAGGACAAAGCCATTAGATCAGGTCAGTCCTTTTATATTTTAGATGAATTTATTTATCATGTTTTTTGGGGGGCTTAACCTTAATCCACATTATTTGTCCTGGACAGGAGAGAAAAAGAGACAGTGATGCCATCTGATCAGCCATATGTGTTCCTACAGTTGAAGTCAGAAGTTCACATACACCTTAGCCAAATACATTTAAACTCCGTTTTTCACATGACATTTAAAACATTGCCTGTCTTTGCCTGTTAGGATCACAACCTGTCACTACTGAAATGTCTTTAATTCAGCTTTTATTTCTTTCATCACATTCCCAGTGGGTCAGAAGTTTACATACACTTTGTTAGTATTTGGTAGCATTGCCTTTAAATTGTTTAACTTTTGTCAAATGTTTTGGGTATTCTTCCACAAGCTTCTCACAATAAGTTGCTGGAATTTTGTTCCATTCCTCCAGACAGAACTGGTGTAACTGAGTCAGGTTTGTAGGCCTCCTTGCTCACACATGCTTTTCAGTTCAGATTGAGGTCAGGGCTTTGTGATGGCCACTCCAATACCTTGACTTTGTTGTCCTTAAGCCATTTTGCCACAATTTTGGAGGTATGTTTGGGGTCATTGTCCATTAGGAACACCCATTTGCAACCAAGCTTTAACTTCATGGCTGATGTCTTGAGATGTTGCTTCAATATATCCACATAATTTTCCTTCCTCATGATGCCATCATCTATTTTGTGAAGCGCACCAGTCCCTCCTGCAGTAAAGCACCCCCATGCTTCACGGTTGGGATGGTGTTCTTCAGCTTGCAATTCTCACCCTGTTTCCTCCAAACATAACAATGGTCATTATGGCCAAACAATTTCAATATTTGTTTAATCAGACCAGAGGACATTTCTCCAGAAATATTTTTAATATTTAAAAGATATTTGTCCCCATGTGCACTTGCAAACTGTTGTCTGGCTTTTTTATGGCAGTTTTGGAGCAGTGACTTCTTCCTTGCTGAGCAGTCGATATAGGACTCGTTTTACTGTGGATATAGATACTCGTCTACCTGTTTCCTCCTGCATCTTCATACGGTCCTTTACTGTTGTTCTGAGATTGATTTGCACTTTTAACACCAAACTACATTAATCTCTAGGAGACAGAATGCATCTCCTTCCTGAGTGGTATGATGGCTGCATAGTCCCATGGTGCTTATTCTTGCGTACTATTGTTTGTACAGATGAACATGATACTTTCAGTGAATGTTACATTTTATATAGCACTTTTCTGACACTACACTCAAAACGCTTTACACATTGAACAGGAGACTCTCCTCAACCACCACCAGTCTGCAGCATCCACATGGATGATGCTACGGTATCCACAGTGAGCCAGTATTCTCAACACACACCACTTATTGGTGGAGAGGAGAGAGTTGAGTTATAGAGCTTATTTATTATTAGAGTTATTATTGTACACATTGTATATTTTGAACACAATGTGTACAATGGTACACTGTGTTTTAGCTGTGAATTATTGGCTGCGAAGAGCATGAAACCCTGACATTCCATTCGCAATATAATATGACAAATGCAGCATCTTGTGATGCTAATGCGCTAGTCGTTGGAAAATGTAGCTTGTTTCTGAATAAGCGACACTACTGTGAAAATAGCTGAGCTACAGTATTGTCATGCTACTGGAAACCGTAGTTGATTTAGTGGTTAATTTAGTCTAATTTTAGGGAACTGTTCTTAACCTTGCTAAGGCAGCATCCTAACTTTAATTGAACCTCTGGAGGGACTGATTTGGAACACTCTACATACTCGCACTATTGGCACTATTTTACCCAATATCTGTGTGTTCAATGTATTTACATGCTTTTTAGAGTATCGTGTTGTTAGCTTAGCAACATGCTAACTCTATTGAAACAGATACTATTAGCAGAGATGGGTCTGTCTGTTTAAATGAATGGGAGAAATTGGAACGGTCAATGGATGTGGAAACAATGTCCCGCCCTAAAGGTAAAAGAGCCACTGTTTTGGACATTTTGGTCTTTTCACATTCAAGCATAAAGGCACTGCACTGTCATGCCGCTTGTTTACATAATTTTTGTTTTGTATTCTTGTTTTACCAGTGCTCACAATTTTTGTTTGTCAGTGCTCACAAATTATTTAATTCATGATATTTTTATTATCGTATTAGCAAGCTAACAACATCCAGTTTTGGGGATTAACGATATACATGTAACGGGATTACTTATTTAAAATACGAAATATAAGTAACTGTATTTCACTACAGTTACAATTTAAATAGTTGGTAATCAGAATACAGTTACATTCAAAATAATTTTGATTACTGAAGAGATTAATTTGCATTTTAATGTCATTTGTTTACTTCAATATTTAGCTTATTCAATTGGAAAACATTTATTTATATAAATGATGTGATCCGAGGAGCGTTTGAACGGCGGTGAAACTCTTAAGATGTTACATTCATCTAAATTCACACTGTTGTGAGTGAAAAGGTGGATATGATGTCATTGAGGGATTTTCCAAATGTTGTTATCCTGTAAAAATATCTAAAAATCCTTAAAACACAATAAATATTTCGTTTTTTTTCAGAGAATGTATTTTAACAGTGAAGTGTATATTCTTACTTTATTTGTTTATAGTCAAAACAAGTCAATAAATCTAACACTGCTGAAGAAGTAATCCAAAGTATTTAGATTACATTACAGATCTTGAGTAATCTAACAGAATATGGTACAAATTATGGTAAATGCACTTATATAGCGCCTTTATAACCTTAGCGGTATTCAAAGCACTTTACACTGCGTCCCATTCACCCATTCACACACACATTCATACACCAATGGCGGCAGAGCTGCTATGTAAGGCGCTAGCCTGCCATTGGGAGCAACTTGGTGTTCAGTGTCTTGCCCAAGGACACTTCACCATGTGTAGTCATGTGGGCCGGGAATCAAACCACCAACCCTACGATTAGTGGCCGACCCGCTCAACCACCTGAGCCACAACCGCCCCAATTACATTTTACAGCATGTATTCTGTAATCTGTAGTGGAATACTTTTTAAAAGTAACCTTCCCAACCCTGACAACATCATACTCTCTTAAAAATACATTAAATGCACAAATATTGGGTCAATTAGTATTTTTTTATTATAAGATTTAAATATTTATTCACTACAATTTTTTTCTTTCCTCCACCACATGATAATTCCTGGATAATTATCTGTAAGAGGACCCATGGTTCCTCTAATGAAGGGTTTTGTGCTGAGGTTGACTCATAATACTGTGATTTGTTCTGTTTTATATCTCCCAAGCCGTCTGCTTATGTCTACCTATTTGCTCAATGGTTTAAACCAACTAGGAAATTCTTACATGCGATAACACCCAGTCTCAGCATTTGAGTGTGCTGCTTTAAAACAACTAAAGGATTAGTTTAGTTCATGCTGTACGCACCGTTTAACGGTGCAGGTATGTGTTTGCATAGCGCACAAGCAGAAAGTCTTGTGTTTGTGGATCACACTAACCTAGCAAAATGAAAGAGCTGATCACAAAGGACCTTTAGAGAAATGAGCAGATGAACATGGGCCGTTTATAAAAGCACATCAGCTTACTTTCATCCACAATGGAAATGCATCAACAGCCTGGATCATTGTTCTCTCATCAGCAGTCTGAACAAGCTGGTTTCGTTTTAAGCAGTCCAAAACGCCATTGATTGTACAGTCTGGTTAATAAAACCATTCACTACCAGTCAAAAGTTTGGAGACAGGCTCATTATTAATTACTGTTTTCCACATCATAGATTAATAGTAAGTCATCAAAATTGCGTGTGGATTATATAATGACCATGACACTTGTTGGCTGCTTTTCCTTTAGTATCTAGTAAATTTAGGGTTTTGCAAAATATTTGCATTCATCAGTCATATGTATCGCATAAATAGATATGGAACAAGTAGCCTAATTTGTTCACCGATGTTTTCTTTCTTATAATGAAATGTTGGATTGGAGGCTAGCTAATATTTTAGGCCTGTACTGTATCGACTGTAAATTCTGTTCATTGGTTGGTCTCTAGGGGAATAGAAGTCGTACGCCATCTTATGATGAGTTTGAGGCTGGACTATCTAACCAATGGCAAAAAGGGAGAGTGTTTGGGAAACCATTATTTTTCCAATTGCGTTTGGTTACACAAGTGTCCATTAACAAAAGGCGAGTGGAAAATATTTTTGTGATGATTAACATTATATCATAAACGCTGTCAATTGAGCTTAACTTGCATTGAACTCGGAACATTCCTTTAATTTAGTTGAGCTTGGGGTATTGTATAATTGCTTTACAGACCCTTCCAAAGTTTGTTTACAGACATTCCTTGGCCCTCACTTTACATCTGCTACTGTCATTATGAGGTTTACAATGCCCTGGGTAGACCACCTGGCCAAACCTTTTCATTTATTTATCGATTTTATCCTTCCATTCTTTCATTTAATTTGTGTACACTCCACATCCTCGGTCCCTCGCAAGGATGAAGTCCTGATGTCCTCTTCCGCCATCTTGCCAACAATCGTCCTTGTGAGCGAGCGCCAGTTAGCAAGTCTGACGGCCCTGAAGCACTTTGCTACATTGTTTCTAACACTAACAAAACACAGAGTGTTAATGACCCCATTGCTCATTGCAATACACTCAATGATGTAGAAAACCACTAGCGAGTTACGTTCACGCGTGATCAGCGTGGGATAGAAATCGCGCAGCAATGTGAAGCTGTAATACGGGGCCCAGCACAAGACGTACGCCACCAGAACTGCTATCAATGCGATGACTGTCCTGCGCCGTCGGTGAAGTCGTCTCCGTAGCTGCTCCGTTGGAAATCCTGGGACATTCTTGAACCACAGCTCCCTCCAGATATGGGCATAACAGATAGCCATGGTGACTACGGGCCCCAAGAACTCAACTAGGAATATGAACAGGAAGTAGGATCGATACACGAGTTGCTGGTCCGCAGACCAGATCTGAGCGCAGAAGATCTTCTTGTCTTGGGCGAGCGTGCTCTGCGGGTACTCGTGTTCTGTTGCGAAGTAGGCTGAGGGCACCGATATGAGGATTGGGATTATCCAAACACCAAAGATAATCCAGTACGCCGTCTGAAACTTCATACGGGGCTTCAGGGGATGAACGATAGCCATGTACCTGCGGAACACAAAGAAAACGGTCTGAATAGATCTTATGAGGCTTTGAGGGACATGCTTAACGTCTCTTCAGTGGCACGCACTAAATAAAGCTCCTCGATCACTTCTGATTTTTCACAGCTCATGTTGTTTTGAGATCTTTGTCTACTGAATATTCTTCAAAATATATTTTTTCAATGTTTGAAAAGCTGAACGATCCAAAAACTGCATCCAAAAACGTTGTTGTTATTCCTGTTAAAAATCAAAGATGGCGGCGCTGTGAATAAGGTCTATCTCATTGTAATTGAGGTTATTTCAGGTTTATATTTTGTAACCATAAACGAACGTACCCTAAACTTTGCATGGAGGTTTTTGAATGACAACCTAATTAGAACTTATACAGTATTGTAGCTAATGGTTCTTGTTAGTGTTTTTAATAGCAACTCAATCATCTTTTAAATGGCAATTTAATTGCAATTAACCAACGTTTTCAGAACGATGCAAGGAGGTTTTTATGTGGCAACCTAATAAGAACTTTCTCAGAATGTTCTCTAATGGTTATTTTTAGGTTTGATGAAAGTTGAGCACAATAAAGAACTTTTTTTTATAATATTTTAACTGATAATCAAACCCATAAGTGTTAGACTCAGGAGGATGATTTGGAAAGAATCTAGATCAGGCAAAGGTGAGCATTTAGGCTGGATCTGAAATGTGTTTTGGGTATCTGTAATGGCATTCATCAAGCATCTCAGAGTAGTATCAATATTCATGGCTATTTAAATCCACAAAACAGTCCCAGTGCACTCTAGCACCCTGGCAGACAGCAGTCTATTAACACATTCATATGCACACAAAGAGCGCTAACTCTTTGATCTCTCTCTGTCCGATCTGATCGCCGCCCCCGTTCTTAATGAGAAATTTTCATAACCTTTCGACATTCATGGTGAATAACAGGGTCCTCCATCTCTTGTTCTGTAAATGAAAGGTACAGCACTATTTCTACCAATTACAAGCTGTCCATTGTGATTAATAGCACAACTTTGCCAAGGATTGTATTTTTGTCTCTCATGGGGTTGCAAGTATGTAATGGAAGATCTGAAATCTGCCATGTCTAAATTGTTCATTAAGTGATAACAGAATATTACCCTTAAGGAAAGACATTCAAAATAATCATTCCTAACATTATAGAAATGTCCTTTTTAGGTTGTATTCTTTAATAACCATATACTAACGTTCCCAGTACGTTACAAGGATTTTTTATATGACCCAATAAGAAATTAGACAGGGTGTTCTCTAATGGTTTTATATTTCATTCATGTTTTTCATTATAATTTAATCATTTTTCATATTTTTTATAAACATTGCAGGTAGGTTATTAATAGATAATAAAGACTGACCTTACATTGAATAAAGTGGCACATGTTGTAGTCCAGTGGGAACTGGGAAGCAGCCACGTTCACATAAACAGTAGTGAGCTGATTCAGAGGATGCATTTTCACACTAAAATAAAAATGTTACTCCACTGACGTTTAGGGTTGGTTTGGGTTGGGTTAGGTGTATGTTTTATTAAATATGCATTCCTGTTGACTATATTACATAATTTACAACTAAACACAACTCACTTTTGGCACCACTCTGTGAAAAAGTTTACCTGGAAACTAAAGGTCACTTGTACCCATATGTTCAACAACACTTCCAGTACCGGCCACTGGGGGTAGTGATTTGAATTTCGGTACATTCAGACCAATTTCTGCAACATAATTTTGACCTACTGTCACAAAATTCACTGTGCAATTAGTCTGTTTGAGATAAAGTTCGGATTTCAAATAAATATAGGCTAACTAAGAGCTATTGAGTCTATAATAAAAACATTATGCAATAAATTTTTCCTCTGGGAGGAAAAATGTATTTTGTAATGTAATCTAAATACTTTGGAGTGTTTTAAGAAATAGGGTAATTTTGAAGACATGTTGACTTCAATCCAGGATTTGTGTGATATCTATATTAGTGATTCTCAACTGATGTACTGAAGGATCGCCTTGAGAATATCCCGTTCAAACCAAGAACTGAAGTATTTGATTAAATGTCCACACTAATCAACTTGCACTCCATTCATTTAGTCATGTCTATTGGAAGTGTGGAAGTGTGAACACGAAAATGTTAAGAACCACTACTGTTCTTCCCTAAGGACACCTGAGGCTATGGGCGAAGATTCATCATCAAAGACTCAATAGAAACAACCTGTTGGGGAACAGAGTTTCTGTAGATCGCCAAGAGTGCACACAATGTACTTTTCTCCCAAATACAATACATGCGGTTACTGTGATGCAATGTTCATGGGAAGACTAAGTTGGCATGAAGCCCTTCATGTCCACACTGCACACTTTTGACTCTGTGTTCATTTTGGATATTACTCATTATTCATTTTAAAATTAGGACAATGTACCATTGTGTCATCTGCTACTTGGCAAGGTTGCAAACATGTTGTCGGCATTCAGGGGAGTCAACAGCCCTGAGTAACATGCAGGTTGGATGATGTAATGAGTAGTATTGTAAGCGAAGACAGAGGCTCTGTTCCAAAACCTAGTAACAGATTCTTAGGCAGCATCACATGTATCCTTAGGCGGCATCTTGGGGGGGTGGCAAATGGCACTCTGAAGGCCACGGGCGGGGTTTTGGAGAGAGGCCATGCGGTTGAAGTTTGAAAATGGCTGAAATCACTTACAGCACCCTTTGGACAAATACCAGTTTGCTTCTGCATTGACTGGCACACCCAACATTTCGGTGGCATTCACGAGTGCTTATCTCATACATATTTACTTGAAGTCTTGACAACTTGAATGCAGCATAAGGGCAATAAGGGCTTTCAACCTAGTCTCATAGAATCACATTATTATAGCAAAATTTGTGCCAAAATTTTTTTATGTGTTTTTTCCGCTGGACGTATTGCAACAATTTCCTTCAGAAATGAACACTAGAGGCGCTACAACAACAATCACTTTTATTTACTTTCACACAAATCACGAGTAAAATGGCAGATAATCTGTTCATAAGCATATACCTATACATGTCGCCCAGTTCTTCACACAATCCTATCTTGTGACATCAAAACACTTTTACTATGATGCAAATTGTGCACTTGCAATGCAAAGGACCGAGTCCTGAAGAGCATGCACGATGACACGTGAATCAAAAGTGTCATAGAAACACCACAAAATGACTTGGTTGCTTCAGTAATTGTATTGTTTATCTCAAATGTGCTGTTATGACAATATCGATTAGGTTTAGGTTTAAGGTTTAGGATAGGGAGGTCGGTTTTGTTGATCTATTTGAGAGAAAATTAACTCACTTTAGGTGCCAACCAGTGGACATTTCACCTCGGGACTGCCACAGTACGTTTAAGGAACATTGTGATGTCACGTAATTTTCATGAGCTCACCTGTCAACAGCAATGGCTAGCAGGGCATTGGTGGACACGTAGAGAGACACAGTCCTAAGGTAGTTCATGGAGACACAAAGCACAATCCCATGGTCCCAAGATAAGCGTTTCACCACATAATAATCCACCAGAAATGGGCAGCACACAGTCGCCACCAGGAAATCTGATATTGCCAAGTTGGCGATGAGTAAATTGGTGAGATTCCTTTGTTTTTTGTAACATGCCAATGAGGCTATAAAGAGACAATTCCCAACACCACAGACTAGCATGATGCAGATCAGGACCACCGCAATAACGATGGTAGCCACAAAGAACGCTCGTCCTTGGGTCGTGTCAGGAATCTCATCAAAAGGAACCTCGTAATCCAGGGGGATGTCGTAATTTGGCATGAGACCGTGGGGGTTCTCTGACGGGTGGATTTCCCCAAGAGTCCATGGCCAAGTTGGGGTGCTGCTATTGGGATCTCCCATCTTCTGTCAAAGGAAGCTGTAGCTGCCAGGATCTTCCATGCTCTTGTTCAGTGAATATATACTGTTGATTGCTGCACAAATCAAGAATGAGTTTTTTTACACAACATAAAGAGAATCACAGAATCTTTCTAGTTTTAACTCTTAAAATCAACATTCAATGCTGTTCGAAACTTATGTTACTTCTGTAATCTGATGTATTTCGGAGTGAAACAGAATATTCAAGGAGCACGTTTACTAGAGGTGGGAAAACATATTGATTGTTAAGTATCATGATATTCCCCTCGTGATATTGTATTGATATTTGCACGCCAAATATCGATATTACTTACATTTTTTCCACATTAATATTATGGTGATGGGGGAAAAAAATCGACGTAGGAGTTCAACAACAGTCCCTTAGAAGGTGCAGTTATCATGCTTTACACACAATTACCCTTCCTTACTAATATATATTAGGATTTTACAGTAGTAACAGTAACTGAGGATTTGACAAAAATGTTAGTATAATATTAAATAGGCTAGCCTTTTAGGTGAAATCAATTATACTTTAGTGTATTGAAACGGTGTTCTAATAAATACAAAGTTAAAGTGTTTAGGCTACTATTGTATTCATAAATACTATAATTTATTTTTAGAATGACTAGCTAAATTGACCTAACCACAGAAATAGGGAGCCATGGTCTTATATCCTCATGACTTCGTATTGTACATAGATATTAGGAAATATACTGGCCAAGTTTTGTAAACTGGCATTTTATATTAATTTGACAATGGTGATTTGTATACAGTTCTCTTATATCCGATGAGAAACATTAAGTAAAATATCGCAATACACCAAACATAAAGAATCACAATAATATTGAATTGTGACCTAGATATAGATATAATATAGTAGGGTACAATGGAGCTAAAAGCATCCTTTAAGGAAATGTAGCTTTTTTTTTTATTATTGAATATTGATGGAGCAACATAATTTGTGTGAAAAGAAATAAAAACGGAAGGTTGTTTATTAAAATTCGGTTTTAAATAAAAGGTGGTGAGGGAGCCTTTTACCACTCACTTAGGTTCCCTCACATGGGGTAAAAGGCTTCTTCACTTGGGGTAAAAGTCTCCCTCAATTGGGGTAAAAGCCTCCCTCACTTGGAGAAACAGGCTTCCTCACTTGGGGTAAAAGCCTCCCTCAATTGGGGTAAAAGACTCCCTCACTTGGGGTACAAGCCTCACTCACTTGGAGAAAAAGGCTTCCTCACTTGGGGTAAAAGACTCCCTCAATTGGGGTAAAAGCCTCCCTCACTTGGAGAAACAGGCTTCCTCACTTGGGGTAAAAGACTCCCTCAATTGGGGTAAAAGACTCCCTCAATTGGGGTAAACGCCTCCCTCACTTGGAGAAACAGGCTTCCTCACTTGGGGTAAAAGTCTCCCTCAATTGGGGTAAAAGCCTCCCTCACTTGGAGAAACAGGCTTCCTCACTTGGGGTAAAAGACTCCCTCAATTGGGGTAAAAGACTCCCTCACTTGGGGTACAAGCCTCACTCACTTGGGGTAAAAGGCTCCATCAATTGGGGTAAAAGGCTCCCTCACATGGGGTAAAAGGCTCCCTCACTTTGCGTACAAGCCTCCCTCACTTGGGGTACAAGCCTCACTCACTTGGGGTACAAGACTCCCTCACATGGATTAAAAGACTCCCTCAATTGGAGTAAAAGTCTCCCTCACTTGGAGAAAAAGGCTCCCTCAATTGGAGTAAAAGACTCCCTCCCTTGGGGTAAAAGGCTCCCTCACACAGAGAAAAAGACTACCTCACATGTGTTTAATAGGTGCCTTTAGCCTCTGCAACAGGGGGGCTTTTTACACCAAATGGTATCCTTTCACTTATTGGAAAATGTTTGATATAATGTCCTTAAACAATCTGAGAATGATAAATTAGTATGTTAATTTCAGGGATTCTCATTAGCTACAAACATTTTCAACGTTTAAAAAAAAAAAAAAAACTTAATCAACTATAAGACACCACACCCAATAATCTCAAGGATCAGGAGTATATTTCTGTATATATTATATTTGCAGTAAATCATTCATGATCATAAACCATTCACCCCACAATCTGTAGCCTATTAAAAATATTCTGCATTTAAAACAGATTTATGGCGAGCTGTTATAACAGCCAGCATTTGATTTAAATGAAACTTTAGATGCATGCCATAAACTGTACGCGATTACAGTTCATTTAATATGTTTCAGCAGCTCGTGGTACTGCTTCCATATGCAACTCAGTTACAACCAACAAAAAGAGTGCAAATAAAACTGCACTGCATATTTGCGCAAAGATCACCTATACGACACTTTCCCCTTCAGAAATAAAAATAAATCAGCTATATCCTGTATATCCTACCTTCACAGTGTTTTAACCTTCTTGATCTCCGAACGATGACATCTGCGCGTCTTTTCTTCTTTGGTTTTTCTTTTAATTGGAAAGTGCGCCAATGCGCTGTTCTGTCCGATGAGAAATGAAACGGCGCTCGGCGCCTCCTCCACTCTAAAGGGAGGGCATTGCCCCTCTAGGTTTCCTAGGTTCTCAATTAAATTGTGCAAAGGTGCTCAGCTGCCATGAAAATAATGTCACACAACAAAAACTCATAATGGTTCGAATATAGGCTCCTTTATGCAAAACAATGCATTATATATTATTCTTCTCAGATTAAATGTGACCTGGACCTGTTTTGTGAGACTGTCCCAGCATCTTATGTTCCCAACTAGAGAAGACGACCTTCTGTTTTGCCAAAATGTGTCATAGACGAGAAAGAGGAAAAGCCATATGCACAACCTGCATAGAATAGTAAAACAGGTGTCGTGTTAAAGATTTACTCACTAGAGTAAACCTATCAAAGAGCATCAGTCATGTCGTCCTCCTCCCCCCACACTTCTTTACTCCTGACAGAATAATTCCTGAACATTCTCTAAATTTACTGCTTGAGCACTGATAGAACATGGCAGATTGCTGCAATGTACAAAAATAACCTTCACTCGCTTTAAATCACTCTCACACACTGTCCGGGGAAAACAGAGCCATAAATCTGCACTGAAACCACAAGCTGGTCTTACAGAGGCACCATGGAAATGAGCAACACAACCAGACAAACTTACAATGTTCAAATGAGTGGGACAGCCGTGTACATCCATTAAACTTTATCTGTGATCCAGTGAAATGATTTGACAGCAGCACCCGGCGCCTCCATTGCAGACTGCAGTCCACACACTAATATCCAGCATGCTTGTGTTACTCCACATATTGTGTAAAGCTACCCAAGGTTTGATCCAGAGCAGAGCTGTGTGCTGAGAGATGATTAGGCTGTCACATGGCGATGAGAGATTAGTAGTCTACTCGTTTGGAAATGAAACGAGGATGACAGGAGCAAATATCATCTTCATTGTCTTTTTTCCCCCTCAAGCTCTGGCGAGAAGTTAAAAATAGTCTTGAGTTTAAGTTTTAAAGGTTGCCGTTTGAAAGTTATTCAGACCTTAAACACACAGATATACAAGGTTACTAAACTTGCTAAGGTGTTCTGAGTGGTGGTACACAGACAGAGAGAACCATAGATACAGACCAATAAATGGACAGGCAGAAAGATAAGAGATAAAAAGACAGAAGGATCGATTGAGACAGATAATAAATAGACATTCAGACCGAGACAGACATGCAGACAGAAAGACAAACAGAGAGACTGATAGACAGACAGGTAGACAAACAGGCAGAAAGACAGAGAACGATAGATAGATACAGAGAATGATAATAAATAGACAGAAAGACAAAGACAAACAGGCAGAAAGACAGAGAACGATAGATAGATACAGAGAATGATAATAAATAGACAGAACGACAAAGACAAACAGGCAGAAAGACAGAGAACGATAGATAGATACAGAGAATGATAATAAATAGACAGAAAGACAAAGACAAATAGGCAGAAAGACAGATAGAGAGAACGATATGGATATAGACAAACAGAGAACGATAAATATGCAGAAAGACAGACAGCAATAGAAAGATGGATAATAAATAGGCAGAAAAGACAGAACGATAGATACAGACAGAGCCATATATAAAAACATAGACACACAGACAGATATACAGGCAGACAGAACGATAGACAAACAGAACAATTGATAAGACAGACCCCATATATATACAGACAGACCCAGAGAGACAGACAGAAAAATGGATAGACAGAACAAAGATATACAAAGCGATAGACAGAATGATACACACAGACAGACAGGTAAGAATAATAGACAGACCAAAAAAAGACAAAGATAGATAGATATACAGAGATAATCAGAAAGACGGGGGGAAATTAAAATGATAAATATGAAGAAAAAAAAATGCAATTTCAAATATTAGTGAGGAAGCATCGATGAGTTTTCTTTCTTAGACAAAATCGATGTTCATCTCTAAACCACACAGCCCTTTGTAGTTCAAATGTTAATAACAGTGTCTCGGTTGTGTAAATGTACTGTAAAGCCAGTGCTATGAAATGCCCCTTTTATTATGTACCAGTCAGCTTGTTCACAAATTCAGAAATGAGTTGAACCTCAAAAGACACTTTACGGTGTCGTGAGTGATGCATATAAATGTCTCAGAGAACTGCAAACATCACGCCTCAGGAATATAATGTCAGAGACATCCATTGAATGGGTTACTACAGTCAAAGCTCTTCATTATGAAAGTTGAGCAACACAAGGGCAGGACGACATGTTTAGTAGAAGCTAATTTTATTAGTCTACGGTACAAAATAAACATCCGACCTGAAATTCCATAATGTCCTCAGTGGCCAAAACATTTTCATACCAAAAACAAAAAACTACTCGGTCACTGAACAGACTGATTTTAAAAATAAAAAATAAAGTAATAAAAAAAGATTGAATAAAAAACACAAATCAGAACCGAGTCTCCAGGCATCAGAGCCTCAGTTACAGTCCATAACAGATCCAGTTTCCTGGAAAACCAGTGTAGACACCGTAGTGGGCGGGGTCACTTTTTGGCATACGTGATCTTCATGGCACACGTCGCTGTAATTCTGAAACCCTGTAATGCGTCTTTCGCGACTCCGGCTTGAGCTTCACCCTCGAACTCAACAAACGAAATGTCGTGTTTTCCAGGGACCAGACGCACCTCTTTAAAGCCTGGAAACCTGCAAAGCAGATGGAATGCCGATGAACAACAATCAAAGCGGACTTCAAAAAAATATTTTTATAACGTATATATAACCAAACCAGGTTTTCAACAGTTTTTTTTATTTTATTTTTTTACATGTTTGTCAGCGTAGTCTCAAAATGAACTTACTGGTTGAACAACATGGAAAGCATCATCTCATTGGTCTCTTCTGGAAGATTATTCAGGAACAGAATGTAATTTGGTGGGTTGTCAGGGACCTAGAACAAAAAAAATAAATCATTCATTCATCAATCATCATGCATTTATTGCAACCAGAAGCAAGTTAGGAATGAAAACTAAACTATATTTATACTAAAAATCGAATAAATCAATTTAATGTTTCAAGTGTGTGAAACATTAAATGCATTACATACCTGGACTGTGGCTGGTGCAGGTGGTTGTGTACTCACAGTCCCCTTGTGGTGGAAAATAAACAAAAAACAAATTAAAACATCTTTTAGCAAAATTGACAGGTTTCTGTTTCCCCAAATTTAAGAGTTGAATTCCTACAGAGTTCTGTATAATTTACATTTACGCATTTGGCAGATGCTTTTATCCAAAGCCCTTATTACAGGGACAATCCCCCCCAGAGCAACCTGGAGTTAAGTGCCTTGCTCAAGGACACAATGGTGGTGGCTGTGGGGTTCGAACCAGCGTCCTTCTGATTACTAGATTACCAGTTATGTGCTTAGACCACTACACCACCACTCCAACACCAATCCTGTATGAAGGATCTCAACAGGGTGTTTATCCAATTTAGAGACGTCGTGACTGGAGACCCCAGACCTCACTTCCATACAGGGCGATGGGTAAAACGACAGTCAAATATGTCGTCCCAGGTTTTGATTGGGATTTCTAAGTTATGAAACTCTTTCAATGGCACAGAATGCTCTTCTTGATTTCTCCATCAGTGTGTTAACAGCCAAACCTAAGCCACCTGACGTGATCATTTTTAGTCCAAGATAGTAATTTAGTGTGTTCTAGGGTGGTGTTGCCTAGTGTGAAAACATATCTGATGTCTTGAAGTTTGGCTTTGGTTAGAAAAATCATAATTTTGGTTTTAATAGGATTGAGTGTCAGGGCCCAGTTGTGGCAGTACTGCTGGAGTAAGTCTATGTGCTGCTGTAGAGACCAGATCATCTGCATACGTTGTTTAGGCCAGGAGCTGCAGATTGTTCCAGTGTTGTTATAAAATATATTGATATAAAATGTTAAAAAGAGTGGGACTTAAACTGCAGCCCTGTCTCACCCCACGGCCCTGAGTGAAGTATTCAGTTCTTTTGTTGCCAAGTTTTATAGCACACTTATTGTTTAAATACATTGATTTAATGATATTATACACCTAAACCTGTTTAGAGAATTTTATAGTAAAGTCCATCAAGCCAAATGGAGTCAAACGCCTTTTTAAAATCAATGAAACATGCAAAAATGTTAGATTTCTGTGTTTGGTGAGCATGCTTGTCAATCAGGGTGTGTAGATATGATATGTTGTGCGGAGGTTTGGTAGAAACCAATCCAGTTTTATACAGGACATTGTGCTCTATAAATGTCAAATTATTTTGCTCATTTGATCAGTTTGGTCTTTAAACACAAATCTAGGGCTGAAACTACTAATCGATAAAATCGATTATTATCAATAATGGAAATAATCAACGAAAAACATCAATATCGATTAGTAGAATATATGGTGCAAGCACGGAGAAGCTCCATCAGTGACAACAACTTACAGTGGAAACTGTGTTGCATGACGAAATGTTGAAAGTGGAAAAAACACGACCCAAGTTGTCCAGAGCATGAAGCACTTTATAAACACTTCAAAAAAAGATTGTAAGCATACAATTTAATGTGGAGCGATTGCTGCATCAGTTGCATTGAATGAGTGATTGTCCCGTTTGATGCGCTTCAAAAATCAGACGAGTATTTTGCAAACTGAGCGAGCGCGCACATCCACTTCAATCAAACGATCACAATGGAGAAAGGGAGCGCAATTATTTTCCTTAAACTCGTGCATCATCAAACCGTGCTTTCAGTTTCAATGTAATCAATTGTGCCCCTATCATTGATGTCTCCGAGTTCAAATTGTAACGTTTAAAGTGTTTTAGATCATGTAACCGCATGTAACACAGAGCACCGGGATGAGACTTTTCAGCACAAGAGTGAATCTGCACTGTGTTTGCAGATGACTGTACTATATTAAACTGTATATAATGCATAATAATGCTAAGGGTCCTGATATTAGTCTTATTCACCAAGTAAATTTATACCATGGCAATCATTACTTCACTGGATAAACACACATTCTTTTCAAAAAATAGTTTAGAAAAATGTAATCAGCAACAATACCATTTTAATACCAACAATATTCATCTAAAATACTTTTAAGTGTCAGTGTTCCAGCATATGTATCGAACATAATTATGCATTTTTCAGCTGGACAGAATTATTCATATTTCTATTCTGGTGTCAACACTGCCCTCTGCTGGGCTGATGTTGTCTCGCTCCATCCCTGATCAGAGAGTGTGAGCAGAGTGGAAGTGGAGCGGCATGATTTTGACTGGAGCGGGTTTTAAAAAAGAAAGCGGAGCGTCATTGTTTTCCATTTTTTCCACTTTCACGAGCACAGCACCTGTTATCGGCCCTTAATGCAAAAATTCACCATGTGTTAAGTAATGTTAAACACTATGGTAACTATTCTATTGGTAAAAAAAAAAAAATCTAATTTAAAATGTAGCGGCACTTGGTAATTTTCGACCTCCCCCACGAACGTTACTTTCAATCTCTGTATTCGGTTTACGCTCCCTATTATTGAGTTATGCTTGAGGTAAAGGTCGAGTTAACTACATGCTTGTGTCTCGTCTCTTTATTCCTAAATCAACTGCCGTATATGAAAATGAATGATGGCACAGCGAAGGAGAATACAAGTGTTGAGGCGACTGCCACGATAACAGGTTTGTGGTGAAATCCTAAAAGACGTTTTCAGAAAACACCATGATACTCTGTTCACATGGAGAGAAAATCTAAAGGTCAGAAATACATATACACACACACATCTCTCCACTATTAAATATTTTGAATAATCATATCATTGTTTTAATCGAATGAATCACAATCTTAACTGTAGGCTATAGCGAGCGGGAAAATGGACAACCAGGAGTGGAGTGATTAAAGGATGCTTTGAGCGCGGAGGGGAAATTGTTGCCGCTCCACTCACATACAGTTGCAGTCAGAAGTTTAAGTACACTTAGGTTGATGTCATTAAAACTCATTTTCTAACTACTCCACAGATTTCAAATTAGCATACTATAATTTTAGCAAGTCGTTTAGGACATTTACATGCGCATGACATGAGTAATTTTTCCAACAATTGTTTACAGACAGATTGTTTCACTTTTAATTGACTATCACAATTCCAGTGGGTCAGACGTTTACATTAAGTTAATGGTGCTTTTCAGCAGCTTGGAAAATTCCAGAAAATTATGTCAGGTCTTTAGACAATTAGCCAATTAACTTCTGACAGGAGGTGTACCTGTGAATGTATTTTAAGTCCTACCTTCAAACTCAAACTTCATGGGAAAATAAAAAGAAATAAGACCTCAGAAAAATTGTGGACCTGCACTAGTCTGGTTCATCCTTGGGAGCAATTTCCAAACAAAGGGGTGGAAAAAGGGTGAGGCTTGCAAGGCAAGTAACACCATCCCAAATGTGAAGCATGGGGGTGGCAGCATCATGTTGTGGGGTGCTTTGCTGTAGGAGGGACTGGTGCACTTCACTAAATAGATGACATCATGATGAAGGAAAATTGAGTGGATATATTGAAGCAACATCTCAAGACATCAGCCAGGAAGTTAAAGCTTGGCCGCAAATGGGTCTTCCAAATGGACAATGATGCCAAAAATACCTCTAAAGTTGTGGCAAAATGGCTTAAGGAAAACAAAGTCAAGGTATTAGAGTGGCCATCACAAATCCCTGACCTCAATCTGACAGAACATTTGTGGGCAGAACTGAAAAAGTGTGTGCGAGCAAGGAGGCCTACAAACCTGACTCAGTTACACCAGTTCTGTCTGGAGGAATGGGACAAAATTCCAGCAACTTATTGTGAGAAGCTTGTGGAAAAATACCCAAAACATTTGACAAAAGTTAAACAATTTAAAGGCAATGCTACCAAATACTAACAAAGTGTATGTAAACTTCTGACCCACTGGGAATGTGATGAAAGAAATAAAAGCTGAAATAAATAATTCTCGCTATTATTCTGTAAATAAAGTTTTAGTTTATTTTAAGACTTAAAATAAAGTAGTGATCCTAACTGACCAAAGACTGGGAATGTTTTCTATGAATAAATATCAGGAATCGGGAAACTGATTTTAAATGTATTTGGTGAATGTAAACTTCTGACTTCAACTGTAATCTGTCCCCGATAGAGCATTTTACTCTTTAATAACCAGTACTTTTAGTTCTACACATTTTTACAAGTAATGAAAGGAACCATTTTGCATATGTCCTGAAAGTAATAATAATAATAATAATAATAATAATAATTCAAACTTTTCATAATTCAAGTTTGGTTCAAAGTTTTGTGAGAGTATAGAATCACGAATTCAGTTCTGTCAATCGTACAAAATCCTGACGCCCTGTATCATTTTGTTTTTTTTAAAAATATATATTTTTTTTAATCAAATTAAGGAAAGAAAATAGTCATTTATCCGATTAATCAAAGAATGACCGATTATAATCGTTAGTTGCAGCCCTACATACGTCACAGTCAAACTATGATGCAAATCTAGTTTCATCAAGCTGTAATGCCCCACCAAACATCACCCCATGACACGTTTAAACTCACCGCTGGTTTCTTGCTGACATTAGCCGCCTGTTCCTGAGCTTTCTTTTTCTTCTCTTTCTTCTTTTCTTTATCTCCAAATGTGCCTCTCATCTTCATGATGATGTCAGAGTCTGTTTTTGCATACTGGATTCGCTACAAGCAGATCAAATGCGAAAATTAGAAATGGAGAAATGAAGGCATCGAATACTTTAAACATCTGACTTTCCACCCTGTTCTGAGACAACATCTAATAAACATCGGCACATTAAACAGATCACCCAAAATTGAAAACAGTGTGTGTGTGCATTTTGGAGCTTCAACGTTCTGGCCACCATTCACTTGCATTTTAAAGACAAACAGAGCTGAGATATTCTTCTAAAAATCTTAATTTGTGTTCAGCAGAAGAAAGAAAGTCATACACATCTGGGATGGCATGAAGATGAGAAAATGATGAGATTTTCATTTTTGGGTGAACTTTTTTTCTTAAGCTCTAATGTTTCGTCCTAAAAATAAATAAAAATAATTGCTTTCTGAAATGGAAATATCAACACACTGCAATGCATTTTCTCACAACAGCAGCATGTAAACAGAATAAGCAGTATGGGACCCTCACCATGGGCTTATTGTAGAAAGGGAATCCCTGAAGCTGTCTGAGGGCATTTGTGGCTGCAGAAAGCTCTTTGAAGATAACAAATGCCTGGCCCCTCATTTTCGGCGTCTTCAGAGCAACAATGTCCAGAATCTGGCCGAACTGGGAGAACAATGCGTACAGTGATCTCTTCAACTCTGCAGGGAAAACACACAGAACGGTTCAGTCACAGGAATATTTCTTTTGTAATTGCAATATATTTCGTAACCAAAAATCAGGTTAATGTTCAGAGTGAGACAAATGGAGCAGATATGTTCAAGCTAAACTACTCGAATACTGTATGTATGGTATGGACTTTACCTTCTTTCTTGATTTTGTCGTTGACATTGTTGATGTAGACGGTGTGATTCGGTCTTATGTCCATGACTAACAGATTTCAGGTAACGTATGACTGCAACAAAGAGAAAGACTTCATATAAAACACAAAGATTAAAGTCAATAGGCGGTTAATATGGAATAAAATGACTGTCATATGCAACTTCTCAGTGAGAAAATCTCTTTTAGTACTCTATGCTCCAAACAACCCAGACTTCAGCCAACACACACGCACAAACGAGAAATACTCACTAATTATTTGTTCAAACAAAAACTAATTTATTAAACTCTTACATATAAGTAGAAATGCATGAATCACATCAAACTCACCACACTCCAGGCTGAAAACGGAAACTGCCGCTCCGCTTCTTCTTATCATGTATTGTTTGATGCTGTAACTGCTTGTGGCGCCACCTGCTGTCGCGGCGGAACAACAACACCTGCGTCAAGAGCGCATTTACCGAAAACGTTCCCCACACATATTATTTTGGCACTTTTGGGCTAATATCTAAACGAGTAACTTCATAAAACTAACCAATTGTGAAAAATTTGATGAAGTGCACTAAACACAAAAATCTGGAATAACAAAATTATACATTAAAAACTTTTTTATAGTTTAACATGTGTAAACATTGCATACTGAAGTCATTACATTTACATACATTTACATTTATGCATTTGGCAGACGCTTTTATCCAAAGTGACTTACAGTGCACTTATTACAGGGACAATCCCCCCAGAGCAACCTGGAGTTAAGTGCCTTCCTCAAGGACACAATGGTCAAAGCCAGTCAGAAAAATATACATTTTAAATATCTCTAAAAATAAATAAATAACTTTAAATGAAGACATCACAAGCATTACTTTTCTCAAGATTACAAAACACTTCACCCACCACCCCTGTTGTGCAAATGTTTCAATTCAGCAATCAGATAGCAACTCAGGACTTAAGAAAGGAAATATCTGTGATCTACAGCTTTACCAACGATTCAAATAAACAGTTCACCCAAAATTAAAATTCTCTCATTTACTCACCCTCATGCCATCCCATTTGTGTATGACTTTTTTTCCCCTGCAGAACACAAACGATTTATGAAGAATATTTCAGTTCTGTAGGTCCATACAATTCAAATGAATGGAGACCAAAACTTTGAAGCTAGTAAAAGCACATAAAGGCAGCATAAATGTAACTCCAGTGGTTTAATCCATGTGTTCAGAAGTGATATGATAGCTGTGGGTGAGAAACAGATCAATATTTAAGTCCTTATGATTATGAATCTCAACTTTTACATTCTTTGTGCATTTCGCCACCCTGGATTGGGATCATTTATGGTAAAAAAAATATTGATCTGTTGATCACCCACACACATCATATCACTTCTTAAGACATGGATTAAACCACTGGAGTCTTATGAATTAATTGTATGCTGACTTTATGTGCTTTTTGGAGCTTTAAAGTTTCGCTCTCCATTCACTTGCATTGTATGGACCAACAGAGCTGAAATATTTAAAAAATCTTCATTTGTGTTCTGCGGAAGAAAGAAAGTCATGCACGTCTGGGATGGCATGAGGGTGAGTAAATGATGAGAGAATTTTCATGAGCACCAATATGTAGCTGAAAAAACCTTTATTTAGTTTAAGCCCAGAAAATGAAAAATAAACATTGTACAAAAAGCATGTATAACATGCCATTGTTCAGCACAACACAGTGCATGGTTCATATGTACAGCATTCTGTTGGAGGTGAGCAGCTTTATGTGGTCTGAATAAGGACCATGTGTTTTCTCACAGTATGTCCCAGCTCTTAAGTCCATGAGTGTATCTGTGCTCAGAGTGTGTTGATGCTATGTATTTTGCACTTGGTGAAAAAGCGGTGTGTGTCTCATGTGTGTAAGCTCGGCTGGCTTGTTGCGGCTGAAGACAGCATGGAAGTGTTATTCTGGCGATCAGCAGCCTTTTCTCCATCCTCCTCATCATCATCCCTAGACACAAGCAAAACACTTTTAATACTGGATTGCAAACAAAGACTGCAGAGCATCTGCACAAGTACAACTAACCTATGCCAAGAGAAATAAAAGGGAAAATAACACAATATTGCATGTATCTATACTTCAGAGATCAGAAACTCCAGAAAAGGCATCCTAGTCTATTTTGAATATGAAGAGACAGTACCCCCTGCTGTTAGACTCATCAGTTGACAGTAGCAGCTTTGCTCCAGCTGAAGCTCACAAACTGAGGATAGCCAAACACTGGGTCCAAATACTTCAGCTGCCAGCGCTTAGTTTTGGGATCTAAACAACCAAACACAATAATGGCATCTTTATTTATAAGTACATGTAGCAAAAAAGCAAACGTTAATGAGACTCTGTGCAAACGCGGGAAAGGTATCAGATGGCAAATTATGGTAAATTGTGACCGAACTTTCATTAAATAAAATAACTATCACTTTAAGGTGGTTTTAGGCACTCTGCTTAACTTCAGTTGCTTTTATAAAACAACAACATCTGATCAAATACTCTAATATTCAATAGCTCAATTCATTAATATTACTAATAATATCAATATTAGGGCTATCAATCGATTACATTTTTCAATCAAATTAATTACACGATGTGCTGATTAATTAATCAAATTAATTGCAATTAATCACATATCAATATTGACTGAGAAAGGCCCTCAACTATATAATAATTAAAGTAATTAAGCAATATTACACGAGCAAGAGCGCGATATGGCCCTACATCAGCACTGCTGTGACGAGGCCGAGTGCCGTAGCAAGATTACGAGTGTGATATTGAATATATATATATATACAAGAGTTCGATGAACAAGTAAATTAATAAAAAAATAGGAAAAACCGAGTACGGTCATGAAAAGCATTTGTGCATGGAAATACATACTTACTCGACAGATCAGAATCTGCCGTTGCTGGTTCAAACCAAAAGATGCGTCCAAGCCTCCATTAGTCATCCAAAAATGTCACTTCAGTAATAGTATCACAGCTTGTGCTGTTTCTAACAAGTTATTGGATAAACAAGGATGGATGTGTGTGTGTGTGTGAGAGAGAGAGAGTGCATGTGCGATCACCTGTTGCTACTCCCAAGCAGAGATGCTGTCAGCTTTCTGAAGATCAGCTTTAAAAATTGCGTCAAGACGGGGGTATTTCTCCCTATTTTGCAGTAGCTGGTGCGCAAGTGTCGATCACTATAGAAACCGCAATGCCCTCCGCCATTTTGAAAAGTAGTCCTTCTCCAATGTGGAAATCCCGGTAAGAGGGAAGTGCCTTGAGTTCTGTAATTAATCGGTCTCTTGTGTCTCTCAGCTGTGATGAGCCATAATGCTGAAGTTGTTAGTTTAAAGCAGTTTAAAGCTGTTTCCTAGCTTTAGTAATGTAGTAGCGATCACAGAGTGTTGTATGTAAACACTGACTGACCTGGATTCACTTCACGTCACTTAACTGGCTCATATTACACACAAAAATGATCTTTTGCCACCACCTGCTGGCTAACATATATAATGTATAAAAAAAAGACAAAAAGTAGCTCTTAACAGATATGCACTGCTCTTACAATTTAGTTTAGAACAGCACAAACACAAGTGGACACACACACAGTGAAGCGTGGGGGTGTGGCTGCTGTCAGACCATCAGTGCTCATGGAACGTCTCTCGTCCAATCAGATTCAAGGACTGTGACAAACTGTTGTATATTTATAAATAATACATAATTCAGATAGCTCAAATTCATTACATCCTATACACATATTGTGGCAACACACAAGCATTTAAACAATACAAAAAGTGGCATTAAAAGTCATAATATTGTTTATTTTTCATGTAATTGAACATAAACCATTTATTGGTCTAATTCCCTTAGCAATGTTTTAATAGTTGGTCTATGAACTTGTGTGTCAATGGACGCTTTCAGAGCATTGCACTTTGGTCGTCACATCTCACTTTTCAGCATCTCTAGTCATAAGCGCTGTGTTTTTAGGATGCTGTGTCAGGTTAAACGTAGTTTGAAACTTTGAAAAATGTGTCCCGAAACCTTGCATCGTGCTGTGCTCAGTCTAGCGTTCTTTGAGTGCAAAAGCGTGTCTGTTGAAGGCTGTTCTGCCTGTTGCTCTCATTGGTTTGATAAAGGCATGTTGCCCGTACAGCTGGAGTTGCGCTGACTGCCCCCTACTGCCACAGATTCTCCAAAATATAAAGGTGGTACATCAAGATGGTAGGAACATTCCTTATTACAGAATTTACGTAATGTTCAGGGGCACGATTAATTGCTTGATTTTCCAATGCATCGTGATCTTCGTTTGAACGATCTCGACATCGAGTCGTGAATTCCAAGATTGATCTTTCACTCAAATGGCTTCCTCCTTTAGAATAATTACAACCAACCAGCCACTTTCATATTCTTCAGGTCATCCTTTCTGGACACAGGGCAGAAGCATATTCCATACACATGGGTCTCAATCCAAACACTCATTTTAAAAATGACCTACTTACCCAGGACTGGCCCCCTACCAGCCTCATCGATGCCCAGACAGCAGTCCTCTGTCTTGCACACGACTTGAATGGGTTTTTCACAATTCCTGACATTTAATTGTAGAAAACATTCCCTGTCTTAGGTCAGTTAGTATCACAACTTCATTTTAAGAATGTAAAATGTCAGAATAATAGTAGAGAGAATAATTTCAGCTTTTATTTCTTTCATCACATTCCCAGTGGGTCAGAAGTTTACATACACTTTGTTAGTATTTGGGAGCATTGCCTTTACATTGTTTAACTTGGGTCAGACATTTTGCATAGCCTCCACAAGCTTGCTGGAATTTTGGCCGATTCCTCCAGACAGAAATGGTGTAACTGAGTCAGGTTTGTAGGCCTCGAACACGCTTTTTCAGTTCAGATTGAGGTCAGGGGTTTGTGATGGCCACTCCAACGCATTGACTTTGTTGTCCTTAAGCCATTTTGCCACAAATTTGGAGGTATGCTTGGGGTCATTGTCCATTTGGAAGACCCATTTGCAGCCAAGCTTTAACTTCATGGCTGATGTCTTGAGATGTTGCTTCAATATATCCACATTATTTGTCCCCATGTGCACTTGCAAACTGTTGTCTGGCTTTTTTATGGCAGTTTTGGAGCAGTGGCTTCTTCCTTGCTGAGCAGTCGATATAGGACTCGTTTTAGTGTGGATATAGATACTTGTCCAGCTGTTCCCTCCAGCATCTTCACAAGGTCCGCTTGAGTTTGAAAAGGCTACAGAATCAGATGGAAACTAAATACACAATCTTTTAACTTTTCTCCCACTCCTGTGTACAGTTCCTTTTGATGGATTAAATTATTTATAGAACATTATTTATTCATATGATGAAAAGGTCAACACAATATAATCGATTTAATTATCTTACATAATTGCTAAAATAATGAATTAATAGAATAATGGGGGAAAAGTAGTATAGCTATTGTTATAATCGTTATTGTTTTAATAATTTTAAAACGGTATTATTTGTATTTATTTTGTATTTTGGTATACCTCTGTGAACTTTGTACCTCCCCCTCTCATGACTTTTGCTGCACGTCGCGCGGATTGATCTTCCTGTGCTCGTGCATTTGGCTTCACCGTTTACGCCTCTTCAACACACAGAACCGGTAAGTTTGTATTTACACTTATAAGGAGGTACTGTACCATTATGCATATGCCAAAATGCCTGTAAAATAGTTTTGCTGATTTAAAACGAACAAAAGACCGTGCGCGTGGAAAACGCCGGGCGCTGCTTAGTGGTTCTGGCCGTTTGCAGGGCAGTATTTCAACAACACGTAATGTCCTCGTGCATTTAACTTGATTACTTAAGTCTGAATAAACTAAAGCTTCTTCTTATGGGGTTTACACAATATCAGTTTTATGTAATATCACCCCACCGTGCATTTGCACGTTACTTGGTTTAGCTCGTGTGGCTAAGCGGCTAAATAACTCCACATACAATGCGAATATTTACGATTCATGCATGCATTCCAGTTCTTCTCGTATTTCCAGCGTTTCGGAATCATTAGTGCACCTGTCGCTTGCAAGTGTAGCCAGAATTGCGTATATTAGTCAAGTCATGTTTATTTGTATAGCGCCTTTCACAACACACATCGTTTCAAAGCAGCTTTACAGAAGATAAAACTGTAATGTATATAATGTCTATGAGTCATCATTGTGTAGTTTGATAAAATACGATTGTGAATTGTGGTTAAAAATAAGTAATTGAATACTAATTGTTTTTATAACACCAGTGAGCAGCTGAAGGTGACTGTGGCAAAGAACAAAAAACTCCATAAGATGTTGATTAATGGAGAAAAATTGTAAGTGTTAAGGGTCAGTGTTTAAACAAAGATTTTGTAATGAACTGTAAGATTAATGATTAATGTCTTTGAAGTTCATCCTGGATTATCTGAAGAAGTTCACATAGATGTGTTGCCCTTTGTTAGTTGACTGATGAAGGGTTTTGTTGGCAATTAATTGATAGTCTATATATTCTATTATAAGAGTGTAGTCCATCATTAGACCGAGGTGATGCAGGCAGAGATCAGTGAAGTGCTGCGCAGTTCAATTGGACAGTAATTTCGGTGAGGTTCAGTGGGGTCCATCCTAAGTCCAAGGTTATATTAGTGTATAAGCACGCTTGTTTTTTTAACCAGGTCAAAGTCTCAGAGGGTCATTGACCCATTTATGTATTTGGTGTGGCCTTCACACAATCAGTTTTTGCAGAGATATTGTTACTGTGCGCTATCGCAGCTCACAGGGCCAATCATAGTGTGTGGAGTCGACCTCAGTCAAGTGCCTGCACAAATGCTTATAAAGTCCCTGAACATCATATTTTGTATGTGCATTTGGATAGTTAACACAAAATACTTTCAGGAAGTTCACATGTCAAGTTCACATTTTATTTTCACAACACGCATTGTTTCAAAGCAGCTTTATGGAATATATATGGCATATCAGGGTTTTTCCTGCATAGAGAATTACTAGGCAGCCGCCACCATCAAACTTCATGCCGCCTCCGGCTGTCTACAAAACTCTGGTGGGTGTCAGAGACCCAATCTGAGCGGGAGTCGGACCGGGAGAGATACGCCGGCTGATGCGCACTCTTAACATGGAGACGCTCGTCTCTCACCCCCGCTGTCTGCAGCTCACAACATGTTGCATCATTGATCAGATCATCATGATAAGATCAATCTTATGGGAAAAATAACACTACAATGACAACAACAATTAAATGCATGTGTGTGTGTGTGTGTATATATATATATATATATATATATATATATATATATATATATATTACACATTAGGTTTTGGATAGACTAGATTGACACATGCTTATCAATAATATTCTTATGGCTAAAAATGTCAACCGTTTTCATTGACTAAAACTGCATTAAAATGCCCAGACTTTGTAAACTAAAACTTGACTTAAAAAAAATAGGTTAAGGTTGACTAAATATGATAAAAACTAAAAAGGACATTTGACACATGACTAAGACAAAATAAAAAACAGCTGACAAAATGAACACTAGTATTCAGTTGCCAGGCCATTAGGATTGTATTAATGGAAAGCCAACGTTTACGTGTGACATCACTCTGCGTGGTTATGTGTGGATGCGGTGGGAAATAGGGTGAAGCCTCCACACACGCTACGTCTCCGTGGTAACACGCTCAACAAACCACGTGATAAGATGCGTGGATTGACACGGAGTCACACTGCCACCACGAGGACTTGGAGCGCATTGGGAATTGGGCATTCCAAATTAGAGAGAATAAGGGAGAAAAAGCAATAATAAAATATTACATAAAAAATCCTCCCATTTTCTCATACCGTAGGACCATTGAAGATAAACTGTTAAAGGCAAAAAGGTAGTAAAAATGTTTGCGACCAGCTACAGGTCCTAAAATATACTTTCATGTAACATTTAACCTACAATCTTAATTTTGATTGATAAAAAAAAGCCCACGGTGGACATGTTATTGTGTGTAAACGTACAGTTTATTTGAACTTGGACTTGACTTGGCTGAATGCCCGTGTGCAGACTCAACGGCTTCTTTGATTAAATTCTTGGAAGCCCATTGTTCAGAACAGCTGACTATCATGTGACCTGCAGTGTGCAATCTGCTGCAAGCCTTTTGCAGGCATTATACATGGATACCTTTCGGTGCAAAGCTAAAAAGCATCTTGTTTATTCTTTGTTAGATTACAGGATCAGATTTCCTGAGTGCAAGCTAAATCGTATAACCAATTACACAATTTAATTGACTGTTTTTTGTGCAATAATTATAATTAAATTTGATTAATTATTTCTGTGTCAGCAGTAGCAACCAGTCCTCAACATGTCTGCTGGAAACGCTAAGATCGGACAGCCTGCCCCTAAGTTCAAGGCCACAGCTGTGGTAAATGGACAGTTTGAAGACATTCAGCTCTCTGACTACAAAGGTAAGCATCTAATATTGTGTTTGTAGTTTGGGGTAAAAATGGGCTTTAAAGGTCATTTAAACTACTTTTAGGAACACTGGTTGTCTGTTTGTAGTCCAACTCTTTCCATTTTTATGCTTGTAGTCAGCCATAACCTGCTTTAAGTTTTTCTCTCTCATTGATCTTCTAGGGAAGTATGTCGTTTTGTTCTTCTATCCACTTGACTTCACCTTCGTGTGTCCTACTGAGATCATCGCGTTCAGTGAACGGGCCGCAGAGTTCCGTAAAATCGGCTGTGAGGTCATCGCTGCCTCCACAGACTCTCATTTCAGCCATCTGGCATGGTGAGGATCCCTATTGGCTGTTTCTCATATCTTCCTTAGTAGGGCTAACTATATGTACATATTATGCAACAGTATGAATGGGTCAACTGGTAGAGGTTCTGCTCTACGATTTGTACCGATTGTGTCCATCGAGTTCCAAGTAAAACGTGAAAGTAATCAAATGAGATTATATATATTTCAGTAGTCATTAGGCACACACGATATCAGGTGCCAAATTACATATGTCATCCTGAATCAATATGAACATTAGATTATAGTAAGATATTAGAGATTAGAGCCTGTGCGTTGGATTTGTCCAATAATTTTAACATGGTTGTGAATGTTAACGTATTTCCCAGTGGGACTTCTGTGGCTTCACGTAGTTAGTGGTTATGTAACGTGGTCTTTTACCCTGGCTGTCTGTGATAATGCTGTTGAAGAGGCACTGATAAAGGAAGGCTGCAGCAGTTTATTGGTTCTAGAAACTTCCACTCTTGTTGTAGTCGTACTGGCTACATAATTAGAGGAAGCTTTTTTCTTTGCATTAACCGTTAAGAGAAACTGAGCTAAGACTTTTGAGCTAAATGTTTTGTAAAATGTCTTGAACTATGCAGCTTTGGTATAACTTTAAAGGTGCACACAGTAAATTTTTCCTCATTAAGAGTTTTTCTCTTAAAGAAATGTTGACCGCTCACATGAGATGAGGACTCCAGTCATATCAGTAATCTTATAAAAGCTGTTTATACAACATGGAGAGGGTCTCCTCATGGTGGCAGCCATGTTAGAATCACATGACCAGCTGAATACTACTCGCTCAGAAACCGCTCTGTTATTGGACACTCATGGATTAAATTAATAATGGCTCACGGTGAATTGTTTCACCAATGTATGAATGATGCTGCATCCACACCTCTATATGTCCGTGTAAAGCCCAAAGTAAACTTTGGTCAGTTGTGGATGCGTCTGCGTGTAGGGCTGGGATGCGCGTCATTTCGTCAGACCCAAAACAAAGATGGCGGCGCCGGAGAGTAGTAGCAAAACGAGTGGCTCCTCAGACTATCAGAAGTGCAAGGCGGCACGCACTCGTTCCTCTAAAGTTTGGGAATTCTTTAATTTAAAAGGAAACAATTCCGTGATATGTCATCTTTGCAAAATGGAGATGGCCTTCCATTCTAGCACCACGGCAATGCACCAGCACCTGAAGAGGAGCCACCCGGCGCGCGCACACACACACATACAGTATTCTTAAGGCGAAAGGAAAGTGTCAGAGTGTTTGTTATTTGCATATGAATGAAGATGCTTTTTTTTTCAGTAAGCTAGGCCTATGTTCAACATAAATGTTGAATTCTGAATGTTTATTTTCATTATTTATTTTTTGTTGGAAAATAACTTTCTGTATTAGCTTAAAGCCCCCAAGTTTACAATAGTTACTGTATTCTTTCAATAGCTCTAAGAAAGGGTGGCTGGGTGACCTTTTTTTTTTTTATTGAATGCTAGACATCAGAATGCATTATTTTGCTCTTGTACACTTTTACTTGAATTTTATTTTTGAATTTTGAGTTTAAGAAAAAGGTGAGTGGCAGAGTGTATTACTATATGTTGTTGTTATTTTTATGTGAAAGAAAAATTACAAGATGCACTTTTTTTCAGTAAGCTAGGCCTATGTGTTTTCAAGGCTTCAAGGTTTTATTGAATGCTACCTCTGACTAAGAATGCATTACTTTGCACTTGTATAGTCTTTTATTTTGGAATTTTAAGAGCAATAAACATATGTTGCAATGTTAAGGAATTCTTTTTTTTTTCCCATTCAGATATGTAAATCAACATGTATAAATTGCTATTAGTCAATTAATGGGAAGATAATCTAATCGAAATCGAATCTGACTGAAAAAATTAATCGTTAGATTAATCGATGCATCGGAAAAAATAATCGCTAGATTAATCGTTTAAAAAAATAATCGTTTATCCCAGCCCTAGTCTGCGTATGGAATGCGTCATGCTAATTTTGTCATTAGCAGAGTTCTCGAGCACTAAACTTATACAGCCCTATTTTTCTAACCATGCATCCTCTGAACGTGCAGTATGGACTTATTTGCACTAATTCAAATCAAATCAAGGTAGCAACACACAGTTGACCTATTGCTTACACAAAGATGTGTTAGAAGATGATGCAATCGCTGCTAAACAAGGCAAAGGTGGAAACGACAACAGTGGATGTGCATGTAAACGAGGTTGGAGATATCTGCATTTGTATATCTCGAGTCTGAAGGACCATAAAGACATCTTTTGGTGTCTAAACCACTGAGGAGAAATAGTCTAGTATCTCATAGCATGCATGCGCCAACAGCCTGTGGATGCGTGCGCAGTCAAATGAAGCATATTTTGAAAAGTGAGCATTTGACTATACGCAGACGGCTAGCATTCGCATAAGAGTCAAGTATACTTTAGACTTAAGTCCATGATAAAAAATTACAGAGGACACTTTTAAATGATAAATTGAGACTGTGACCAGAGAGCTTACATATAACCAGTTATGAGTGACAGAGTTTAAACAATCTGGATGGATATCAGTATCAGTTTGGAGCATTTCTGATTCTAAATTCTGATTGGATGAGCCACATTACTCCATGTATAATGTAAAGCAGTCTTGCCCACTGATAGCTGCTTGGATATACCATGGTATTAGAGGCAAACCAAAATATTTACTGATCAACACATTTCTACTGCCACACAATATGTACCTTCATAAACTCATCTCTATATCGGTCAACATTACATGTTATGTAACAGAAAGCATTTGTTTCCTGTAGCTATTGTTAAAAATGTTAATCATTGTTAAAGTGCTCTGCAGCAACCACCCACTTCCATCGAGTCGGTTTCCTTTACACTGTCATACTACATATGGACCCCATTTACTCCTGGTATCAAGATGTGTCTCGGGTGACTGATCACATGTGGTCAAGTGAGACACATCTCGGTTTACACCTGGTTGTTTAAATGTGTCTCCTGTGACCAGTTGGGCTCAGATTTGGAAGGGAGTGATTCTGTTTCATGACAACATACATCAAACACAATGTGTTACTGCCTGATATTAAAGCGCAACAAAGTCAGAAAAGACAAAGAAAGTGCAAAAAAATGGTGCACTATTTCTCCCATATGCACAACCGCAAGCTCAAATGCAATATTTCAAGCAGAATTGTCCGTTATTTTAGTGGACTACCTGTATTAACCTGAACTGCAGATGTTCGTCCATGTTGATTTCAGACACACTGAATAAGATTTGTGAAGTTCTGGTCCTTGTGTGTATATATAATATATATATATATATGCTTTTTAAAATTTTCAGATCGGATCATAATTTTCTTTTAAAGCCAAGTTTAAACTCTTGTTTTTGCTCAGCTGTTGATTGACTGGTGAGGGGTGTCACTTCGCTGTTGATGCGAGACATTCGACATGGATTATTGTTTACACCTCAAATGTGATGTGGTTACATGTGTTTTGGACCGCATCCGTATGTGGTTTTGTTTTTGAGCACAAAACGCTTTTGACCCCGTTTAGTGCTGACCACATGTAATCGGATCACCAAAAATGCATCTTAATACCAGGTGTTAACGGGGTCATCTTTACGCTTTGCTTGCTCCTGATAGGATCAACACCCCCAGGAAACAGGGTGGACTGGGCTCAATGAACATCCCATTGGTGGCTGACCTGACTCGGACCATCTCCCGTGACTACGGCATTTTGAAAGAGGATGAGGGTATTGCCTACAGGTCTGTGATGTCATTGTAACGTTTGTTGCTGATTCAGTTAAACTACCACCATTTATCACCTCTACATTTCCGTGCACGATAACAGCAGGTGATAGTGATCAAGTGTACTTGATAAAGTTCACGTGTACTGCAAAGTGGGCATAGTACTGTAAAGATACATTTTATTGCCATGCAAACTAGATTCTCTCTTTCTCTTGTCTTGTTCCCACAGAGGTCTGTTTGTGATTGATGATAAAGGCATCTTGAGGCAGATCACCATCAATGACCTGCCCGTGGGTCGCTCTGTCGATGAGACACTGAGGCTGGTGCAGGCCTTCCAGCACACTGACAAATATGGAGAAGGTGAGTGAGCAGGGCCGTACTTGGTACAAACTGATCATTTTGCTGTCTTTCAGTCAGTGTGGGGGCATCAGAAGTTTCTGGTGGGGACTCTAGCGAAATCTAGAGGGGCAATGCCCCTCTTAGTCCCCCCTCAGAGCTGCTGCTGCTCTTTTTAAACCCCCTCAAACATGCTGTAATGCCCAGAGATGCTGTTCTGTGACACTAAATGGCCCTAATTAAAAAGAGCTCTGTAAATGGAGTCAAAAGCATGACACTCAAACCACTTGTGGAGGTCAAATAAATGTATGACCAATAGTGTGGTAAACTTTTTGTGCTTTATCAACATGAAGTAACACGCTAAGTTAGTGATGTACATTAACAGAGACTTGAGTCGTTACAGAGGGTAACTTGTTTATAGTTATTACAATTTAGGATTTTGTATCTTCCTGTATGCAGAAATGTTTGCATAAATTGATATCACAATTTTCACTCTCCCTCTCAGAAGTTCAAAATAACACATCTGTCTGTTCTGTGTAGTTTGTCCTGCTGGATGGAAACCAGGAAGTGACACTATTGTTCCTGATGTGCAGAAGAGCAAGGAGTTCTTCTCCAAGCAGTAACAGTGGTGCTGTATTTGCCCAGATTTGACTCCCACTCAGTGGAGTGCCAGAGCACTTGCCTTTAGCCTGAGAGTACTAGCAAAGCTGTCTTAGCCAACGTAACAAACCTTTAGCAGTTTAAATGCACTTGTTAGATTTCTGACCCTGTGTAACATTTCCTTTCTGTCTGAATTTGCTGTTCCAGTCAGCAACCCCCATGCTCTGAAATTTCTGTTGGTTTTAAATGCTTATGAGATAAATTGGTATTATTTAGGACACGGTGCAAAATGTAAGTCAGTCTGATTTTATGTGAGCTGTTAAACATTCTGGTTATTTTCAGTATGTTTCAGTATGTCAAATAAACAGGACGTTATTGCATTACGTTTGAATCGTCTTATTTTACCAGTAGATCTTGTAATATTACAAAAAGTGTGTGATTGTTGCCCCCTAGCGGCACCAAACGCAGTTGCAGAAATTGCACACTTCAATTTGTTTCGTATAGAACGGTTTTCACATCTGATCAGTAGATGGCAGTAATTCATTGAATTTTGTTGAAACTTTTTTTTATTTTGGTGAAACGTTCAAAGGTCGGGAGTAAATGTCATGTCGAAATTTTATTGTCTTTATGATTCTTTTTCTTTCTAAAATACATTTTATTTCGAATACCAGCATGCACACAGACAATTGTCATATTGTTCTAATTGATCATTGATAATGTTGCAGTGAATCCAAGTCAATGTGGAGTTTTGCTGCTTTTCATTTTCTAAATGATGCTGCATAATGCATTACAACTAGGGTAGGTTGTTTCAATGGAATCCCTTGTATACAACATCAATACTTGATGTCTTTTATGCAATCATTGATTTTAAAATGACTAATATTTGGAGTAGATGCAGGAATGTATTTATTGTGTTTGAATCTGAGACCCAAGATCAGGAACATGAAGAGTTATTTATTTGACAAAACACATTACAATTATGCCTAGTCTCCCTATTAATAGATCTGACGGGTGATGACTACATTTTGTATGACGTCCTAGCAAACACAACGTTTCTCTTATGTTAGTGTATGGTTGCCATTTTAGTATTTTTTTGGGAACCAATTCGTAATGTTCTTGAAATGCTTTTTAGGTTTTTAATATATATATAATTGTTTTTTTCTCACATATTAGAATAATAGTAAAGTCATCAAAACTATGGAATAACATAAATGTAACTATGGGAATTATGTTGTGACTAAACAAAATCCAAAATAAATCAAATCTGTGGTATATTTTAGCATCTTCAAAGTAGTCCCCCTTTGCCTAGAATTTGCAGACATGTACCCTTGACATTTTCTCAACCAACTTCTTGAGGTATCACCCTGGGGTGCTTTTTGAACCATATTGAAGGAGTTCCCATCTATGCTGGGCCCTTTTTTGGCTTCTTTTCTTTAATATGCGGTCCAAGTCATCAATTTCAAAAACTTGTGAGGCATCTATTTCTCAAACTAGAGACTCTGATGTACTTATCCTCTTGTTTAGTTGCACATCTGGTCTTCCACATCTCTTTCTGTCCTTGTTAGAGACAGTTGTGCTTTATCTTTGAAGACTGTAGTGACACCTTTGTATGACATCTTCAGTTTTTTGGCAATTTCAAGCATTATACAGCCTTCATCCCTCAAAACAATGATTGACTGATGAGTTTCTAGAGAAAGCTGATTATTTTTTGTGTTTGTTTTACGTAATATTGACCTTAAGACATGCCAGTCTATTGCACACTGTGGCACCTCAAAAACAAACACAATGTTCAGCTTCGTTTAATGAACCAAATATCTCTCAGCTGTGTTTGATATAATGGCAAGTGATTTTCTAGTACAAAAATTAGCAATTTAGCATGATTACTCAAGGCAGGGATGGATTATGATTGGCAAAGTCCCCCCTCCAAAAGTTAATTTTGTTTTCATTGTTGATGAGTTTGAGCGGAGGGGGGGGATCGCCAACCTTAAAGCCTAGGGTCCCTGGGCAGTCAAAGGCCCCTGGGCATTGGCCCAGTCGGTAATCCATCCCTGACTCCAGGATAAAGTTTTGGAGTGATGGCTGCTGTCTAGATCTGATCAAAAATGAAATTATTTTTTTTCTTCAAATAGTGATGGTGCTGTTTTTTTACACCAATGTCCTGACTATACTTTGTGATCAGTTGAATGCCACTTTGGTGAATAAAAGTACTAATTTCCTTCCAAAACAGCAACATACTTTATTCCAAACTGTTGGCCGCCAGTATATGTGTGTGTGTGTGTGTGTGTGTGTGTGTGTGTGTGTGTGTGTGTGTGTGTGTGTGTATACATATATATATAAAATCCCAGGATATCAGCAGTTACAGAAATGCTCAAACCAGCCCAATATCAGATCAGGCCGTTTCAAAACCCTTATTTTATGTGAGTCTGTGTTTATTACATTGGACAGTTCAACAAAACTTGTAAATTTTCCGCAAATCATTAGAAAGAGTCCCTAGATTTCCCTATGGGAACTTCTCTTAATTGTTTTGTTTGTCTCTTATTTACTCCGATCTATTTTTGTGCTGAGCGACAGCTAAATTTTTTTTGCAAACTACCCGGAAAATGCCCGCGTTCATGTTTTTATCTCGAGTTTTCTTTTCGCTGAAACTGTTTTGGGAACTCAACTGGTTTCTGCGCGCGGGGAAAATCCCCAGTTTCTAAATTTTCACTCATTCACACGCGCCTCATTCATTCGAACTTCAGACTTCAAAGCGCGCGAACTTCCTGACCGGTAGCGTGGGCGGGGGTTCCCGCAAGCGTACTCTGTGACGTATGTGCCCAAAACAGCCCATATATGGTCTTTGCGTCAGCCTGAAAAAGAACCAACGTGGGCACGTCTTCAACGTCAAACGGCTCCTTGATTTTAAAGTTGTGTTAGCTAGCGAAGTTCTGTAAACACTTACCAAATTAAAGGTGCTGCACCTCTGGTAGCGCATATACGTCACCCATACGTCTATGGAACGTGTGTGTTTACATCTAAAGATATTTATATTTATATTTGTAGGGTGTTTGTAATGTCAACAAGACATTTAGTAGATGTCTTTGAGACGTATATGATTAAGGATGTTTATAAATCTGATGTTTAAAAAGTTTAGCCAATTTTAATTAGAACATAGACACTTAGACATCTTGGAGACGTACATGAAAAGCGATGAACAGTTCTAGACATTAACGTAGGTTGTAAAAAATAATAATAATTAAAATCGCTTACAGCACCGTTAAAATGTACTTTTCAGTCTTTGCATACAATGAACAACCCAAACAGTGATGTTCTTTTCAACACTTTTACTTAAATATAAAAAATATAAACAAAAGCAACAAACAGAAAATACATTTAAAAAAGTCTTGATCAACCTGACTCACAATGCAAATAACTTACAGGAATGTTCTCATTGGATAGCACTTCAAAACAACAAGTTACGAAATGTTCATTTAATGGCATTTCCCGCGTTCATAATGGTCCACATAAGCTTTTAAAAGCGCTTTTAGTTGAAAGTACGTTATTAGATTTAAACGCCAAATGCACTAGTTTTCTACAAGAAAACACATTAGAAATATACAAGTTTCGTACTCAGTGCCGTTATATCATTTGTAATAAAAACATCACAAACATCATGATCTGCTCTTCCAGTGTTTCCCCTTTATCAGTGTCCATGTCATTTTAAAACGACTTGATCTTCGGCGTCAGCATGAGCTGGCACCCGCTGCTCACATGGGTCATGACCTTCTGCTTGAGCTGGGCCACTTGCTCCCTCAGCAGGGAAGCGGTGCTGGACAGTCCGGCGTTATCCGTCTTAAGGATTTTCACTTTGTCCTCCAGCCGGGAGATGCGCTCCAACTTCCGCCGCCGGCACTTGGTGGCCGCCACACGGTTCCTGAGACGCTTGCGCTCCGCTTTGACGCGCTCCTGGTCCTCCATGTCGATGGGAGACATTGGTGGAGACCCGTCGCTGCTCTGCAGGTCAGGAACGGTCTGTGGCTCCTCTTTGAGCGTAACAAGTCGCTGTGGATGCAGCCCTGCGTTGGGCAGCGAGTGCTGGAAATGGTGGGGATGCGTCGAGGCTTGGTGGTGGTGATGGTACTGTTGGTGGTGGTGGTGAGGCAGATAGCTGATGGTGGCTGTCGGGTAGTTAGTTGCAGGTGTGAGGTTAGTGTTGGGATTGCAGCTGTTTAGGGTGGTGTACACCGGGCTCTGCGGCTGCATGGTGGAGCCAAAGACGGAGGAAGCCGCCGAGCAGGACGACAAGCCGCCGGCTCCGATGGACACGTTCGGCGGGGGCATGTGGTTCATTTGGTGGAGCTCGTCCAGCGCTTTCACGAAGCCGTCTGCGAAACCCTCCTGCTCCTCTGTGATGCTCCGGGCGTACAGATACTGTCCCGGCGTGGGAGATGTGATGATACCGTTACCGTTCTGGATAATGAGTCTTTCCAGTTCCGGAGAGGCGAGTTTCAGCGAGCCCACGTCTCCGTTCGCAGCCGCGTAGAAGTCGCTTTCGGAGCGGAGAGACTTGAGGTTCCGGTAGGGTTCGGCGAAGCTCACGCTCATGTTCTGCTTGAGAAGCTTGTAGTCGTGCAGGGCAGCGTCTGGGTGACCATAAGAGAGAAACGAGTCGTCATGATAAAACGGTTGCTCCATTTTTGTGGACATGTGCATGTATAGACAAGCCTACCAGAGGCTGTGGATAGCAATTACGCTGGGTGTTTGAGTTGACTGTACACCTTTAATGTCCGTTAATCTCGAAAGATCCGTAATATAAGGCTACATGAAGCAAAAAAGATGTCAAAGAGAAAGAAACTTCCAAAAAAAGTTTACTGTACCAAGTCGACAGATGTTTTCCTTCCAAAAAGTGCGTTCTCTCGGTTCCTGGGAAATTATTTACAAACACAAGAAACACTGGTTGAAGTTGTTCACAGCGTCTTCCGTCTCTCGGAGCGTTTAGATATCTGCGTGTAGTGAGGCTGGAGTTTACTTTATACTTAAGAGTTTCGGGGGCGTGGCTAAGAGAACTAAGAACGCTGATTGGACAAGACTTCGTTCTACACCTCGAGCTGTCAGATGGGCGAAGACGTTGTTGCCAGGAACCGCTGAGATTGAAAACAAGGCTGGAGGCGAGAGTGCAAAAAGTGACCGCAACAGTTACACGGGCACTTTTTAGATTTTCTAAAGCAAAAGAAGCCATGTGTGGTCAAGGGACTTGAGAGAAACACGAAAACAGCTCGAAAAGGATGTTTATGCGCTAAATCTGGCGACTTAAGTAAAAGATGAAACTGTGCAATTGTTACCTCAAATAATTATTTCTTTTTTTTTTAATAATTATTAGCTGGTTTTGATGTTGTGGTTTATCGTTGTCTGGCACCAACAATAAGGGTCATGAGCTTCAGTTAATGTTCACATCAACCATCAGAATGGGGAAAAATGTGATTTCAGTGATTTGTACAGTGACATGATTGTTGGTGCCAGATGGGCTGATTTGAGAGTCTCTAGAGTTTACTCTGAATGGTGCCAATACAAAAAACATCCAGTGAGTGGCAGTTCTGTGGATGGAAATGTCTTGCTGATGAGAGAGATCAACAGAGAACTGCCAGACTGGTTCAAACTAACAAAGTCTACAGTAACTCAGATAACCACTCTGTACAATTGTGTTGAATGATATTCTGAGATGCGGTTGGTGCAGTTTTGGTGGCACGAGGGCGACCTACACAATATTAGGCAGGTGGATATAATGCTGTAGCTGATCAATGTGTGTTTGTGTGTGTGTGTGTATATATATATATGTGTGTGTGTGTTGTATTTTATATTTTTTTTTGCTGTATTTATTGATTATTTGATTATAACTTGTACTTGCCATGATATAGCCATTGATGCTGATTTGGCAATAAACACCAAAAACAACATCAAAAACTTCTACCTGATCTGAACCATGATATTTTCTTTTGTTGCTATCTAATGAACTCCAGTTGATCAGTCATATAAAAGGAATATCTGGGGTTTAATACAAGTTAAGGTCAATCCACAGTGTTTGTGGCATAATATTGATTACCACAATCATTTCTGTCTTTAAAAAAAAAATTATAAACATTTAAAATATTGTTTTAAAAGTATAGCCACAAGATGTAAACCATATGGTCTTAACATGAGTTTAGTGATACTATCTGTATCTGTGTAAACTTATATCCAATTGTACAAATTTGTTGCCATGTTGATGTAACATCCGTTGCAAAAACAACAATTTAATCAACTTAACAGTTCAAATAATAAACTAGAAGAACAAATGTAAGTGCTTTTATAAATTTATAAGCTTCACATTTCTGTTTTTAGAACCCTCCAAAAATTGTCCCATTCACTTCCATTGTAAGTTGGACTTTTGCTTTTTTTAAAGGAAAAGGAGGGATGAGTCTAAATATACATTTTTGCGGTAATCAATATTGTGCCACAAAAACTGTCGATTGAACTATACTTGTACTGGAGCTGTAATTTTCCTTTAAATAATGTTTTTGACTTGAGTGAAACCATTTGATTCAGTCATATTATATAATGTTTTTGACTAGAATAAACCCACCCAATAATGATTTAACCCTACGAGGCAGCGCGATTATTAAAATAAAATAAAGCTATCACAGTAATTCAGGATATATTCATTTGACACATTTTATATTAGTGTTTATTGACATGGTTGTATTTAATATGACTCACTGAGTCATATTATATTGTACGTAGCCTACTATGCGAGTAATAAGAGGCCTACTTTATAGAGTGTTAGGAGTCTGACTCCACAGATATATGGCCTATAACACGTATTAAATCTCTTGAGGGATCCCTAAGGTGAGCTATAAGCCAGAGGGCTCTATTGATCAGGTGTAAACTGACTCAATTTTTGGCAACTGATATCATCAGCCCATTTATGGGCATGACCACACAGTATTTCCTTCTTAGTAAATGATCGGGAAACTTCTCCCATCTTGGCCAGATTCCAGAGGCTACGCCCCCACACACAACTGGGTGGAGGAGGTGGAGTACACTTCACGCAAAATAGGCCTGGAGAAGCCAGACAGACAGCAGCACATACACAATATGCTTTCACAAGTGTAATATATCAGTAATGAGAGATTTAAAGTGTGAAATCTCACGTGAAAAATGTTATGTTAATGAGAAGAGTTTAACAAGTGAGGTGCCAGATTCCTTCACAGAGAGGAGTCTGGGGCAAGCTGTCAGAAGGCCAAGGCCAATATATCAGCTAATATATATTTTAAGAGTCAAAAGTACACAAATACTTGTTTTATCAAGCTACACTTTACAATACAGTTCCATTCATTAGCATCAGTTAATGCATTAGGTATCATAAACAAACAATGAACAATATGTGTACAGAATTTAGTCATCTTTATTAAAGTTAATATATGAAAATACAACTGTTTGTTGTAAGTTATGTTAGTTCATAGTGCATTAACTAATGTTAACGAATACAACTTTTGATTTAAAAAATGTATTAGTATATGCTGAAGTTATCATTAACCAAGACTAATATACACCGATCAGCCACACCTGCCTAATATTGTGCAGGTCCCCATCCTGCCGCCAAAACAGCGCCAACCCGCATCTCAGAACAGCATTGAGATATTATATTCTTCTCAGCACAGTTGTACAGAGTGGTTATCTGAGTTACTGTAGACTTTGTCAGTTCAAAGCAGTCTGGCCATTCTCTGTTGACCTCATCAACAAGTCAAGTCATGTTTATTTGTATTGCACCTTACACAACACGTGTTAGAGAAGATCAGGCATTAACAGAAAATGAAACTGTAATATCTATAAAGTCTTCATTGTGTAGTTTGATGAAATACGATTGTGAATTGTGTTTCAAAAAAGTAATTAAATAATAATTGTTTTTATAACCCCAGTGAGCAGCTGAAGGCGACTGTGGCAAGGAACACAAAACTCCACAAGATGTTGATTAATGGAGAAAAATAACATTAGGAGAAACCAGACTCACTGTGGGGGCCAGTTCCCCTCTGACTAACATCATGAATATAATGACAATATTACTTATGTATAGTGAGAGTCATGGTTTAAAATTAGTAAACAAAGTAAGTGTTAAGGGTCAGTGTTTAAACAAAGATTTATTATCAACTGTAAGATTAATGATTAATGTCTTTGAAGTTCATCCTGGATTATCTGCAGAAGTTCACATAGATGTGTTGCCCTTTGTTAGTTGACTGATGAAGGGCTTTGTTGGCAATTAATTGATAGTCTATATATTCTATTATAAGAGTGTAGTCCATCATTAGACCGAGGTGATGCAGGCAGAGATCAGTGAAGTGCTGAGCAGTTCAACCTGCCTGGTAATTTCGGTGAGGTCCATCCTAAGTCCAAGGTTCAGACAATGGCATATGAAGTATCCCATATCTTATGGTTGGAGTTGGCATCAGTTCATCCTCTGAAGTCCATCGTAATAAACTGAAATTATCTTTGGCTGGCACCGGCTGCTATTAGTCATCATCACACAACAACACGTAGCAGGAATGCAGCTGGATCCAGTCGGTTCTGGTGACCTCTGCATAGGAGTCCCGAGGTTGAGACAGGAAAACAAATAGAATACTATTAGCATAGATGCAATTCAGTTTATTTCAGAGTTATGGATCATGATCTGCATTTCTGGTTCCTGAATCTGGCAGACCTAACCTAAAGCAGCCTAACTGTGAGTTGAAGGATAAATTAGGTGTATGCCTGCTAAATAGATGAGTCTTTAGTCTAGACTTTATCTGAGTGTGTCGGAGTCCCGATCCGTGTTAGGGAGACTATTCCGTAGTTTAGGAGTTAAATATGAAAAGGATCAACCTCCATCCATCCATCGAGAGTCAAATTCTATTTTAGCGGCTTATTTTTAGAGGTTTTTGGTCCAATAATTAGTACCTCTGTTTTGTCGGAATTGAGTTGAAGGAAATTTCTGGACATCCAATCTTTTATTTCATTGATACACTCTGCTAATTTGGAGAATTACTTCAACAAGACATTTACATCCACAAAACTGCCGCTCACTCAAGTTTTTTTGCTTTTGGCACCATTCAGATTAAATTCTAGCGATTTAATCCGAATTAAAATTTTCAGCTGATTCACTTAAATGGATAGAATCATATTTAAAGGGAAGAACACAATATGTGAAGGTTCATAATCATAAATCTACTGTTCTTAATACCCCTACTGGTGTCCCACAAGGATCTATACATGGACCACTTTTATTTAGTTTTTACATTAATGAACTGTCTCCTGTTTGTACTGATGTAGAGATCCAGTTACAGTATATGCAGATGATACAGTGATTTATGCACATGGTTGCACAAAGGAGCAAGTTGCTTCTAAAGTTTTTAGTGCAATGAGCCATAATACAACATGGCTCAATCGATCATGTCTCAAGTTACATTTAACCAAAACTGTTATGTTTATTTTTTTTCAAAATGGCCATGCACTGGTCCAGAGCCAGATATGCCAACAAGGTTTAATTTAAGTAATTTTAGATTTATCAGAAAATCAGCTATGATATATACAGTATGAATGCCATGATCATTCCACATTTCACATATTGTCTGACAAGCTGGACACAGGCCAACAAATCGACAATGAAGCCACTTGAAATTTTATATAAACGTACCTTCAAAGTTTTAGATCAGAAACCACCTTGCACAGCTGTCAAATTTTAAAGAAACATGATAATTTACTCAGACCATCCAAGATGTATCATCCAAGAGTTTTTTTCTTCATGAAATCAGAATTTAAGACTTTTAAGATTTCATTTCAGGCCTCCTTTAAACAATGCAAGTGAATGTACTCCAAAAAGGTCCTATAAGGTCCTAAAAGGTCATATTTAGGGCGCATCAAAATAATCTAAAGGGCTCCTGTTGACAAATAAAGTTCTTCTGAACTTTTTTTTAGATTATGTTGATTATTTTGATAAACAAAACAATACTTAGTGTTAATGATGCACTTCCTGACTTCTCCACGTGACGCGTGACCTTACCAACGAGCTTACGTCAACCCTCTCATGAGCGCACGTTAAAGAGATGTACGGAAGCGAAGATTTGTACTTTAAAATATTTAAGTATTGTTTTGTTTCTAAAACTAATCATTCGTAACAGTCTCTTCAATAGGCTGTATGTTTTTGTTTTTAAGTGTTTTCGTTTCTTTGTGTGTAAGTTGTGTAAAATGAGTGATTTAGGAGCTTTAAGCAGCTTCATACACTGCATGCCATTGAAGAGACTGTAGAGGCCAAAGTATACTTTAAAGATCGAATTTATGGTCTGCTTATCATGCTCACTTGGAATTTAAAGGAATGTTCCGGGTTCAATTCCTTAACTTGCATTTGTGGCATAATGTTGATTACCACAAAAATGTATTTAGACTCATCCCTCCTTTTCTTTAAAAAGCAAAAATCAAGGTTTAGCACTTATAATGGAACATTTTGTAATGTTAAAATACTCCCTGTTTCAAAAGTATAGCTACATGACATAAACAATATGCATGTAAACATGATTTAGTGTGATAACATAACTTACTAACTGGCTAACTGCCAGTTTTACAACTTAGTTGCCATGACGATGTTATGTTAACAAACCCTAAAACCATAAAATGAAAACAACTTTACAGCTCAAATAATACACGAGATTTATCAGAATTACTGTTAATGCTTTTATAAAATTATAAGCTTCACATTTCTGCCCTTAAACCTTTCAAAAATTGTCCCCATTCACTTCCAGTGCAATTAATTTTTGTGTTAATCAACATTAATGAATACAACCCGGAATATTCCTTTTTAGAGTATTTATTAGAAAATAAATAGTTGTAGCCCAATATAGCAATATCTAAAATAAATGTAATTAGTATTCTTTTTATTATGTTTTTTATTAACAATAAGGCACTCACGGCTGTTTGACCATGAGTATATTCACTATATAGCACCGCCTCACTTTATTGCTTAATATTTGTGTTTCAGTGAACAAACATTTCCGTCCACATTTGTTTTAACCAAACTTATAAATATTTAGTACAGTATTACTGGTGAAATCAGCAGCAAAGCTTCAGTAAGAAATCTACTATTTATTATATTGATTAAATTATTAGATTTTTAAATCTTTTTGTGTGTGTGTGTGTGTGTGTGTGTGTGTGTGTGTGTGTGTGTGTATGTGTGTGTGTGTGTGTGTGTGTGTGTGTGTGTTTATTTTCTAATCTTATTGGAGCGACTGTTCCAAAGGGCCCAAGGTGATGAGAAAGGATTTTGATCTCAGGTGTCTGATATGCTACTGAACAGCACATGGGTTTTCCATTTGACATAGCCGCAAAAACTTCTTGTTGAGTCTGATTCACTGACAATAATCTGTGTGGACCTTTAGTTGTGTCATCAGTTCAGGGTGGAGGTTATTTTAGATCACATCTAGAGACAAGATTATGTTTTGAGTTGATGAACCACTGGACATGATACAGGCTATAACATTGCAGTTGATGTTGTGTGTTAGGACAGCAGAATATTGCAACTATACACCGATCAGCCACAACAATAAAACCACCTGCCTATTGTGTAGGTTAGCCTTCAGAGATGATACTCTTCTCACCACAATTGTACAGAGCGGTTATCTGAGTTACCGTAGACCCGGTCTGGCCATTCTCTGTTGACCTCTCTCATCAACAAGGTGTTTCCGTCCACAGAACTGCCGCTCACTGGACGGTTTTAGTTTTTGGCACCATTTGGAGTAAATTCTAGAGACTGTTGTGTGTGAAAATCCCAGAAATACTCAAACCAGCCCGTCTGGCACCAACAATCATACCACGGTCCAAATCACTGAGATCACATTTTTTCCCCATTCTGATGGTTGATGTGAACATTAACTGAAGCTCCTGACCCGTATCTGGATGATTTTATGCACTGCTGCCACATGATTGGCTGATTAGATAATCTCATGGATGATTGTTGAGCGGCAGTTCTGAGCACAGAAATGTCTTGCTGATGAGAGAGGTCAATGGCCAGACTGGGTCTACAGTAACTCAGATAACCACTCTGTACAATTGTGTTGAGAAGAGTATAATATCAGAATGCTATTCTGAGATGCGAGTTGGCATTACGAAGGGGACCTACACAATATTAGACTGGTGGTTTTAATGTTGTGGCTGATCGGTGTATATTACCCTGATCTGTAGGCCTGTAAGTTGCTCATTTAAATGTACAGTTTCAGTATTAAACATATAAGTGACATATTGGTTGTATCATTATACAATTTTGAGAAGATAGCTCATATTGTAGGTCTATACGAACGCCAATCTTTCATATCTTGTTTAGTCTACCAAAATAATGAGTAAGCCTTTTTTTTAATTTCCAAATTAGACCCAGTATGTTTGTTCATGAATGAGCCAGTCATAGTGAAAGTGTGAGGCTAGAGAGAAAAAAAGAGAAGAAACAGATAGACATCCAACCGTAACCATGTGGTATGTACAGAGAGAACAGTGGCTTCCGGCTTACTTCTTTGATATCTTTAAATCAAAATGGCTACACAGGAAGTTGGCTTCCTCTCTCCCCAATGCACCACCACAAAGCTCAATTCCCCTCTAGATATCATGTCTCTAGAAGGAGAATTGAATGCACCACATAGTAGTACGTCATGTGTAATATCAGAAAATCATGTTTTATAAAATTGGGTGTACTATCTTTTATTTTCCTCTATCTAATCATTGCATATCATGTGTTTTCAGGTGGGCCATTGAATCAAAATATATCATGTTTACCAATCATGAACCTCTTTGCCTCTTTGCTATGCCATTTGTTTAGCATCTCTTTACTTAACTTATGTATGGCCATGGATCACATCCAACAGTATGTTTTCCCATCAATAATTCTATTACTTTCAATATCAATTGATCACTCTCGTCTGACATCATCATAGCAGTCCAGATCAAACAGAATTACACAGAAGAGTTTTGTTTTCTTTGAAGGCAGATTTACTAGATTAATTTCCCTTTAATAAACATTTAACGTGGAACATTGATAATTCATCATTTAATTTCAGCATTATTACAGGAGGTTCCAAGGAAAAGAAATCTGATCTCATTTTCTTTCATGCTACCGACATACGCACAAGCATTCGTGGCTCATGTAAGCAATTTCCAAGCAAGTGTAATGTTTTCTGAGTGAATAATTTGGGTTGACAGATCATAGTTCATGGCATTGAAGAAGGTATGCATGGGGTGAAGAAGGAACGCTCAAGAAATGGAAGAGGGCGGCAGCCGATGTGCCTGTGGTCATATCAGTCAAGCTGGTGAACATGGTGCTCATGGCTTAACCGGGAGAGAGAACGCTTAAATATGTTCACTAACTATTAGCACATCATTGCACACTTCACTGCCAGAGAGTGACTGGAACGTTCCCTTGGTAAATAAGAAAATCGTAAGTTCTAATTTCGCAGCAAGAGTTGTAAACACTCATTCTAGAAGCCTGTACCAGATGCTTCTGCTCTCTGTTTCAAAACAGGTTTCTTTTCACTTTTAGTTTGATGTGCTGCAATTCAGGACAGGAAATGAACGCTGTCATGATTCCCCTAACTTTGTAGGTTGTATCAGCTGTGTGTGGTCTTACAGAAAAATCTTCACGCAAATCATATCTATACAAAGACCATGGTCATCAAGCTCCAAAAAAGACCATAAACACAATGAAAGAACCATGAGGTCATTCATATGACTATATTTGAGTCTTTGGAAGCCATACGGTAGCTTTGTGTGAGGAACCAACCAAAATTGAGCTTAAATATTTCTTCTCCCTACATATTACAATTATTCTGTTGCATTCGGTTACAATGCGGTTACGAATCCTGTTTTGGCGCCTACAATGTCAAACCTTATGCAACGCGTCAAGGTGTTTTAATCTGAACTCGATCGTGAATCAGATTCAGAACTTTTATTTTTTATGGTGTTTTTTTGGAGCTTGACAGACATAGTCACTATAGACTTTTGTTGAATGGGTAAATGCCATGAATTTCTTAAAAAAATACAGGTTTGGAATGCCATAAGGCAGAATAAATAATGGAATTTAAATCTTTGGGTGAACTATCCCATTAAAGGAATGTTCTGGATTAAATACGTTTTGTCAGCAGTGTCCCGGATTTGGATCCAGTGTTGAAACCAGGAAGTAATCATGTTCTCATAATCAGTGATGAGAGTGATTCAGAGGTTGCAATTTTCCCTCTAACATAACACGTTTACTCTACTGATGATTAGGTTTAGGTTTGGGGTTTGGGTTGGGTTATAAAATATGCATTCAGGCCCAAACATACTATACCAAAATCCGTGAATGTAGGCCCCCTTTGCTATGCAATCTCGATTTCACAGGTCGTTGCATTGTGAAATGTGTCAGAACGCAATTCATAAACTTACGCATGTATTCTCAGCATTGCCACAAGGTACGCTACAGCAGATTTTCATTTTTCAGTCAATAACTGTCATGGCGGAGCAGCAATTTGAGGAGAGTCTTGCCGAACAAGTTACATATTTTTCTGTCACCTTTTTAGCAAATACAAAAGCACACTCCTCAACTGTCAACATGTTGACTCCACCACATCCTGTTTCATGCCACCTAAAAAACTCTTTCGCTCCCTTGTGGTCCAAGGGTTGTAACTGCCAGAGCAACACACGTAATGTATGTATAATGGGACCACGCGTTTGCCGTGGGTTGGCGCTCATGTCTGCGCATGCATACTTGCTTGAAGTATGTTTGGGCCCTTCCTTTTCACTGTATTACTTCCTGTAAAGCTGAAAAAAAAAATCACCTCACACCTCGCTTTTGGCGCCCCTCTGTGGAAGATGCAGCACACACGTGCCCACACGCCCAACAACACTTACAACAACAACCTTCTGGGGGCAGTGTTGTGACCAGTCTAAATAATTTTTGTGGTAATTAACAATATGCCTCAAATGTTGTTGATTGAGCTTAACTTGACCCAGGATATGCTTTTAACTGAAGACAAAGATCATTTTTTGGCTGAAATCAGACTTCAGAGGAGAACACACTGAATCATTAGGGCAACGAAGGTAAAAACAGAAGCAGCCCAGCAGGCACTGTAACAAACACACACATTTAAATACACAGGATGACTTCAGCAGCCACACATTTAACCAGATACACACTTCTCAGTCTACTTAGCGAGACTCCTGTGGGGCACGTAATGTTGGCCAGCGGATACGAATAGGAAATCTCTGCGTCTTCTTGGGCAAGGTTAGAGTTAGCATCAGCGCTGATCCGTGAGAGGCCTTTAGGAGTGGTGAGTCAGGTAACAGTGACTCTTTCTGTTCCCAAGGGCAAGGAGAACAATGGCCAAGTCCTTCACCAGCAAATTAAGTCCAATGGAAGAATGACATCATATAAAAGATCTTTGTAGTTAGCTTGAGCAAGAGAGTTGCTAATTCACTATGGGAGTTACTGTAACTAAAAAACTGTTATTAAAAAACAAGTGGCAAGTCGAAATTGTTTGTGGTAAACAACATTATGCTGTTGATTGAGCTTAACCTGGACTAGTCCTATACATTAATTACATTAAATTACATTTAAATGAAAAAATAAGTGCAGTGATATTCCAGTGCATTGTTTAACGACTGCTTAAACTAGACTAAGAGTGGTTTGCTTATTGTTAGTGCTAACGATGACTATTAGCATTTAAAACTCAAAAACTCAAACATCCCCCCTAGTCCTCACCCCCAACATCCCCATTTCGGCCATCATTATCCCCTCTGCACCGTAGGGTCAGGTGTCTGTCGTGTTTGTGGCTAATCGCGCTAATGAATGCTCTGCTAATCGCTGCTCTGTGACTGGGCTGTAACTGCCGAATAGCTGCAAGTGATGGGCAGAGGAGCCTCGTAGCAGTCAGAGACCTTTAGCACAAGGCATGCGGATGTCAACGGGATAAATGAGATTGGCAGGAAAAGGCCGCGCTACGCTGCCCTGGCGCTCGAGGCCAGAAACATACAGATGGGGCATATGGAAGAGAATGTGGAGGGAAAATATTTAGAGAGTAGGCGTGAGACAGTTAAAGGCACTTGGTTTGATGCTAGCTAAACAGGGAATATGCTTTAGCCAAATGTATGGGAATTCTGTAGGTTTTTGTTATCACAGGTAACAGCAAGTTTTTCATCATATCATGTCCCAGACTCCTAATTACCCAGTTAACAAAAAAGTTTCTCTGAAAAATCCTCTGAATGGCCACTGCAAATGTTCCCTGAAAGTCTTCGTATAGGGTACTTTAAATGTTAAAAGGACGTTCAGAAGGATGTTCGCAGTACTTCCAGCCAATATTCGGGGAACATAAGGGAATGTTTGCTACCAGTCCTTTGAAAGTCAATTTAAATTTTTTCCCCCTTTTTGAGGCTTGATTGAAGTGATCACTAGAAACAACTGTCATTTGGAAAAGAGTGACAGGAAGATAAAAAATATTGTTTTTGTGTGGTCTATGGGAAAAAAGCATGTTGGTTTGAAAAGACGTTAACATAAGAACATAATTACCTTTTTAAATTTTATCCCCATTTTCTCACCAATTTGGAATGCCAAATTCCCACTGCTTAGTAGGTCCATGTGGTGGCACGGTTACTCACCTCAATCCAGGTGGCAGAGGACAAGTCTCAGTTGCCTCCACTTCTGAGACAATCATTCTGTGCATTTTATCACGTGGCTCGTTGTGCATGACACCGCGGAGACCCATAGCATGTGGAGGCTCATGCTACTCTCTGTGATCCATGCACAATTTACCACGTGCCCATTGAGAGCAAGAACCACTAATCATGACCAAGAGGAGGTTACCCCATGTGACTCTACCCTCTCTAGCAACCGGGCCAATTTGGTTGCTTAGGAGCCCTGGCTGGAGTCACTTAGCAACCCTGGATTCGAAATCGCAACTCCAGGGGTGGTAGTCAATAATAATGAGTAATCTTTGAGTAATGATAAAATCAGGGATTAACCAGTGTTACAGCATGTACCAGATTACAGGGTTTAAAGTGTAACATTGTCATGACAAAGAAGTTGCAATATTGGATATAACTTTAAACAGATAAGGTTAGTAAGCAATTTGATCACACTAAAATCATGTTAAAACTTATAATGTTTACGTTTTGAGGCCATACTTTTGAAACAGTGTACATTTGAATGTTTACAGACCGGCCCCATTTACTTCCATTGTAAGTGTAAAGTTTTTTACATTTATTTGATTTAAACAAGGGATAAGCAAAAACCATTTTTTCTGGAAATCACCATTATGCCACAAATGCTGTCGATTGAGCTCAACATTATTTCTTAAAGAAGCACATCTTTCTTTCATTAAAAAGGTCAAAGGTCACATATATATTTTTAAAACTTTTATCCAGGGCCTCAGGAATGACAACAGGTCACCAACACGTCATGAAAAGTGATGTCATTTCAGATGACGTGAGATCAGAGTGAATCAGTGAGTGTTTTTAATGTGAGTAACGCCCCCCCATACACACCCGAACAAATCACATGAAACACAGTTTGGGTTTCCTTTAATTTCTCGTACTGTAACACAAAGACACCTCCAGACTTGGCGCACGCTAAATGTGTTTCAGGTGCAATTCAACGACATCAGACATTCTCAAAGGGCTTTATTAATTTCAGAAAGCCTTCCATAAAAATAATTTCTATGCTACCCGTAATGCATGCCAGTAGTTCTTAACTGGTTTTGCTTCAGGACCCAGTGTCAGTCATTGTTTGCCACTGAAGACGTCCAGAAAGTGTCTTGAAATATTTTAGGCACTTTGAGGTGTTGGTGATTTCCCTGCGTTGTAATGTTCTCTCAGTAAATAGTTTCACTTTTGCTGTCTGTAACTGTAAATTGTGTCTGTGCACTCACAAACATGAATTTGTAAGTATATTTAGTATCCTTTAGCAAAATAATCACATGAACATGTTGTTAGCATTGATTTAAGGACATTGGTTCCTCATATATTGCCACTCTGCTCACTGTTGCATCATACTGTACTGAGTTGCAACCGGAGGCATTTAATAGTCCTACACCCACCCAAAAAGAACAGGAACAAATGAGAAAAAAAGGAAAAGAAAAACAGAAATGTGCTCTTCGATCTTTTTTCTCTCTCAAAGCGTTGGGGCACTTCCTCTTTTTCAAGTTAGCAGAAGTTGGTGTGCGTGTGTTTACGCACAGCCCTGACTGCAAACAAATGAACATCTTTGATGAGCTGTTTAATGTTCCCTGTGGTATTGGAGTGAGAAACCTCAAATGAGTGCCTTAAATCCCCGCTAACTGCTTATAAAACAATGTAAAACCTCACGGGCAGATAACACTGTGGATTTGGCAACCGCTGATCAAAAGTTCTGCCGAAATCGCTCTGAACATAGCGAAATGCGACTCACTGCCCTCAGTGGCTGAAACTGGAAGTTTTGTTAAACATACAAGCACATTTGAGCTACATTTTCCGATTGTTATTTTCACAGGGTGGCGCCAAAAGCCTGTAATTTAAGTAGTACAGTCAACAGGAATGCATATTATACTAAACATATGCCCTAGCTGAAACCCCAATCCTAAACCTGACAGTCAGTGGAGTAAACATGCAATTTTAGAGTGAAAATGCAACCTCCGATTCGTGCTAAATATTGTTAATGTAAATGTGATTACTTCCTGGTTTCTATCGGACCAGAACTCATGTTTTTTGAGGTTGCACATTACTCTGTCAGTTGTGCTACAGGGAAATGCATTCAAGCCTGATTAGATGGAAGTATGTCTGATGGAGGCTGCCGCTTGTTAGTCATTTAGCTGAATGATGTCAATTTCAGGGTACATGAACTTTTGGAAGCAACATGCCGATTTCCTGTGATTATGTTGCACCTCGAGTGCCTTATTGCTTTCATAAAATGCCAGTAAAAGCAATACAGTAAAACACACCAAATTATTATTATCATTATTATTATTATTATTACATGAACTAGGCCTTTTGTGGTAGTCAAGCAACATAGCAACTAGCCACATTAATATGAACGTTCATTCACAGGTGTGTTTTACAAGAGCTTTGAAAATGGCTCATCCAATCAAAATTTAAACGAACGAAATGAACTATCAGATCATTATTAAACTAAATTCAGCCTGGAGCCGTTTTACAAAACTATCTCTTGCTTGCAAGCCTGACGTACATTGACATGAGTACAACAAAACAGATAACATCAACGACGAAGCTGCCCGCTGCTTCTCACATCTCCATGTTATCATTTAACTTTTTCATGTTCTGTAAGTGATACAGTGAGAGTAATCCTCAGATGAGCTGTTTGATTGTGCCGTATAGATTTCTGTTCCATGCAGACTGATCAGTCGATATTATAAAAGAGCGAAAGCTGTTTCCAGAAACTAGAGTGAACTCACTTCCCTGCAGAGGGTTTTCATTCAAAGAAGAGTAAGTGTGTGCGTATATGTGTGAAAGTTTGAAATAGAGAGAGCAATGTCTAGAGGAAGATGTGGCTGGCTAGCCTGCATGCATGATGCTTTGGTCTTAGGTGATGTATGTGAAAGAGGAGACACACACACACACACACACACACACACACACACACACACAATATAACTCATCCCTAATCGGAAATAACAGCTCATAAGGAGGAAATAAAAGTGATCTACATGACCCAATAACATAGTGACCTACTGATTAAAAAACAGCATACATTATTTTCAACCCATAATTGGTTTATGTTTAAATAGTGGCTCAGTTATTATTATTATAGAAAACTATTATTTTTTGAACTCTAATTCCTTGGGTTAAACCGCGTTTAATGCACCAAGTGGATACATATTTAGCCAAACTAGACGTTCTGCTATTGTACATTTTCTGTGTTACTTCGCCTATAAATGTTGTCCACTCTTCACCAAAATTGGTAAGATGATCTTCAGACTAAGCCTGAAAAAAGTGACCTAACGTATTTTTCATTTTCATCCCCCATTCTCCAATAAATCTGCAATGAAACTGACAGTGTAGCGGCCAAACAGGAAGTGTGCATATATCTTGAGAACGCTTTGGACAATTGCATTAAAATGGTCCAGGTTGGAAGAAAACACACAATTTCCGCTTACCTGTACCAAAACCTCTTTTCCCGCCCCCAATGTTACATTGCCCATTCACAGCCAGTGTAACCGGAGCCAGCTGGTATATGATAGCTGTGAGGTATGTGTAAACCTCACTCCCCTGGCCTCATGAGGCGCAATAATGACTGACGTTAGCGGCTATAGCCTTTAGCCTCCTTGTTAGTGTGCCTGACTCCCATGCCAAAGACAATGACACCATCCCCAATTTGTATCAATTCAACAGTGAACACATTTCCCTTTAGTACTACTGACCTCTATGATGGGTTCTGGTACCATGGGAACCAGGAAGTAATCACATTCACAAAAACAGTGATGAGTGCGATTCGGTAGTTCCATTCGACTCTAAAATGTTATTTTTACTCCACTGATGAATAGGTTTAGGGTTAGGGTGTATGTTAATAAAATATCCATTCCTCTTGACTGTATTACATTTACAACTAAAAATACCAACTTTCTTTTGGTGCCACTGTGGAAATAACAACACTTCCAGCTTCAGCCACTGGGGGCAGCGGTTCAAGTTTTGGTAAGCACAGGCTGATTTTAGTAGCAGAACTTTTGACCTACTTTCTGCGAATTTATCTAGTGATCAGTCTGCTGATGCCACACCCACCTGTGTCGGTCTTAGCACACCCCGGCACATTATATACCTGTATATACTGCTTTAATTTAAACACACCAAACAAAACATGCATTAATGACACCTTATGATTTATGAAAACCCTTTTCCTGTGAGTAATTTCATAAAGCTGTAATGTAATACAGATGTGATGTATAAAATGTAGGTGATCAGTATTTTGGTCTCATGTGTTACTCATCAGAGGGAGTTGTAGAATTACAGAGCAGTGCATCAGCCTAAACAGCAGCGTTCATATGCGTTCCCCTAAGAGAGTTCTGTGGTCTTAATGGTGTGACCCAGATTTGGTTTTGAGCCCCCCATTGTGCACATATATGGTGCTCAGTCATCTCGGAGTGGTCTGATCAGCCAAACTGTGTTCCAGCTTTGTGACTTCCCGTGACCCGTCCTCATACATACATACAAACATGCGGGTGAATCAGTGAAACCTTCAAAAGGTGATCAAATGATAAAATTAATAAAGAAATCAATTATATTTTGCATAAAGATAACAAAGCCTATTTTAGGACCTATTTAGGACAATCTTGGATTGTGCATCATTTTAATGACAATAAGCACATCCCCCAATTCTCATTACCATATTGCCTATTGATTCTTTGTCATTCATATTATTTTCAATGGAAATTCTCATTACTGTTATTACAGTAAATGTAAATGAGCATAAATTAAAGGCAAAAAATACTACCTTGATATATACTTTACGATTTAAATAACATGATATTTTTCACTTGTCTTTAATGAGAATGAGAGTTTTTAGTTATTTTGCATTTTTTGCATACAGTAATGACAATTGTGATGTAAATGTCAAACTAAAATCTTTATGGTTCTATATGGTTCATCTCTGCAATATATAATTTCTTATTTTAGATTTTGGCATGAAACATGACCTGGACCATCCCTGTACGTACACACAGACTACCATGTCATAAGACCAGTCTATTTTACTCACCAAGTACATTTCCAGATATTTACACACACATACTCGCACTCCTCGTCTGTTTGTGAGTGTGAACAATAAGAAAAATGCTGTGTCACCTGTGGTTATGTTAATGTGTGTGTATGAGTGTGTGTGTGTGGGTTTTATCGAGAAACTGAAAGCGCCATTCAGTGTATGAACTGGGCCGGCTGCTGCGGCTTTTCCACAGATGGTGTCTGAAGCTGTCAGATGCCTTGATAAACATCAGGGTGTTAGCATGAAGAGCCCTGCTCTTTTCTATAAAACGTATTAGTTATGTTTTCTTAGTACTCCTCTCTGTAGTTGATCTTACTCATAAGATGGCGTGCTAACGATATCCACTGCTGTTCAGATATGAGGAGTATATCAAATTCTGCACCTCGACAGAGTTTAGGTCAAGTCATGGAAATGCACTGCAAGTAGTAATAACTAACTGCTGTCATAGAATCATGTTGTTATACCTTCATTTCATCAAAGTGAACGTTATATGCCATTATTCAGATTTTGGGTAGCATGTGAACATCTTAACTGCCGTGATTTTCGGCTTGTCCATTGTGCACATGTGTGGTGTGCATGCCTCTTCACGGTTTGATGTCAAAACCAGAGAATAACGTGATTATTTCAAATCTCATAAAATATGTTTTTTGGGAGTGTAAACAGGCTTAATTATTTGGATTCACTTCTCACAAATCACGAGTAAAACAGCAGATTTTCCTTCATTTTTGCCCTGTTCCTCACACAATGTTATCTTATGACATCAAAACACTTTTACTATAGCCCATGACTTTAAGGCGATACATTTGAATGTTTGTATTACATAACCAACTACATTTACAAGATTGTTTGTGTGTGATCAAATTGCACGGTTGCTCAACTGATACAGCGTTGCACCTGTAAAACAAAAGAGTCGACACTCAGCTAAAAGTGTCATAGTCCAATAAACAACGTGCAATTGCGTATTTCAACTCACATTTGCTTTAATGGCACTATTGGTTAGGATTAAGTTCAGGTTTAGGGTAGGGAGGTTGGTTTTGTTGATTTAAAACCTGATTGAATTAACCTTAAATACCTAATCTGTTTGGGGGAACATTTAACTCGCTTTTAGCGCCACACAGTGGACATTTCACATCGGAACTGATGCAGTATGTTAATTGAACCACGTAAAGTCATTTTTCAAAAATGTCGCCACACATTCATGTAATTTTCATGAGATCGGGCTGAGTAATCTTCGTGGTAGTAATCATTTGAAGTGGTTGGATTGATGGCAGAAGAATTAGGGTCAACACTGGCAAGGAATTAATTTAAAATAACATATATGACACTGAGGAAAAAATCTACTGTACTGCTCAGAAGTTACTCTTTCATACCTATACCATAAATAGATAAATGGTTGGCGTACAGTTATATGGAGCTATGATCATTTGGTCTTGGAAAAATGTTATGAGAAATGTATATTGAAATCTCTGACTTTTTGATTGCAGACTTTGGTACCTCTGAGCACATTTGAGACATTGTTGAGATCTCATTTGAAACTCTAGAGGAGACACATGTGAGATTACTGAGATCTTTTACTCAGGAGAAACATCTGAGAAGTGTGTCTATATTTAATGCCTCTAATGGTAGTTAATGCTAAAAATCTGTATAGACCGGCTAAAATGTTTAGTAATGCTTGAATTTCCCTCCACGCACCACAATGATGACTGAACATGTCAAGTCCCACTCATGCATACAGACGGATGAGGAGCTGCAGAAAGCAGGTGTGGTGCATTAGGGCATGTGGTGGTCTCGTGAGTGAGGTGGCAATTTTTTAAACTCTCAAAGTGAGACAGAGAAAGGAAAACGCTGAGAGCTTTTAGTCAATCAGACCACAGGACACTCAAAACTGTCCAGCACTTAAACGGTTAAACTGCTCTTTGCTAGCTCTCACACTGTCTCTGCATCTCTTTCTCTACTTCTTCACCTTGTAGAGTCGGTTCATTCACCTTATATGGACTCAGGTCTACTTTTACAGTAAGAACAAAAACCTAACCAATGTTTGTTCTCGTACATACTGGAATTGGTGCAGCTGTTGCAAAATAATTATATAAAATAAAAAATTCTTCCTGGTGGACAAGGCACCCAAAAAAAAAAAAGAAGGACACTATATGAATGTGTTGGGGTTGATTTCAGTGTATATGAACTTTCCGAAGCAACATGTCGATTTCACATGTGGGCATCAGTCCTTACAAAGGTGTTTCATTTATATAAAATGAACATAAAAAAAAATGTCAAATGTGAAAGTTTATCAGTGGTGATAAAAGTCTTCAAACCCGCCTGATGTAAGGTGCACCAAATATGTACATATGACATTAATGCCCTGTTCCCTTCAGAGTACAAACTTCCTGTGCTGAGTGTAATGATGATGCTCACTTTCAACTGGATTTCACCCTCTATTCCTTTCTTAATTAAATCAGCTAATCATCTGTCCCGTTAATCTGCATCACAGGGGTTCGCCTTAACAAGCTGTAACGAGCACCTGCAGAATTACCCAATGGTCATCGTTGCCATGGCATCGGGAGATGGGAAAAGTCTGTGGCCCTCACTAGTGATGTGATCTTGTACTTTCCTCTTAATGCTCTGAACTGTGTAGAGGTGCACAACACACAAACAGCATCAAGGGTTTATATGCAGTACCTGAAGTATCTCCATATGGCATGAATTAAAGGAATGCTACATGCTCACTGCTAAGTTGAGCTCAATCGACAGCATTTGTGGCATTATATATATATATATCTATATGTTTATTAAGCATATAATTCTATTTATAAAAGAAGAAATTGCGGTTACAATGGACTTGATTGGGGCCAGTCCATAAACACTAAAATACACAGTGTTTGGATGAGCTGCTTTTGAACCAATTGCAAAATGTCAATAAACACAGTTGTGCCACATGTTATACAGTATATTAATGCACCAAGTTGCTATGCTCTTTGGCAACCATAATATACCTACAGTTAAGCTAATGAAGTTGTACATTTGGTGGAATTTTATAATTCATGATAAAATCATGCAGACGCGCTTCAGTTAATGTTCACATCAACCATCAGAATGGGGAAAAACACCCAGTGAGTGCCAGTTCTGCGAATGGAAACACCTTATTGATGAGAGAGGTCAAGGGAGAATGGCCAGACTGGTTGGAGATGACAGAAAGGCTGCAGTAACTGCAGATAACCGCTCTGTACAATTGCAGTGAGAAGAATATAATATCAGTATGCTCAACATGTCGAACCTTGAGGTGGATTGGCTACAACAGCAGAAGACCACGTCGGGTTCCACTTCTGTCAGCCAAGAACAGAAAGCTGTGGCTGCAGAGGGCCTACTACGGTCTTCTGCTGTATAGAAGTAATTATTTATAGAATATTTATGTTTTATTAAACAATTAGCCTCTCATACTCATGTATGACTGATTTGCATTGTGCCTTTAAACACCTCTTTCCCCGTGGTAAAATGGCCACAAGTGTCTTAATGCTTTATCTGAACCTGGGTGTCATCTGAAAGCTTTTGATTTGATTTAATCTTTTATTGCCAATGCACCAGTTTAAAAAGCCATTTTAGGTTTGTGTATAGATGTTGTTCAGGAAAAATGTGAAAAAGTATCAAACAGACGGACATTGATATTTGAGAGAATCTTGTCAGTGTTGACATTAAACATTACGAATAGTGTGTATCATGCTGGAGTTGCACGGATATTGACGTATGTCTTTCCTAATATTAACCTTTATCAAGCTAAAAAGATATAGGTATATAAATATATTTCTTTTCACTCCATTGTGCCATCGGTCTTGGAAGCAATGCTCTTTAAACAGTGTGAACTTAGCACATTTGGCTCAATGTTTTCACATGTGAGACTTTTTGTCTCACCAAGTTTGCACTCATAGGGAAACCAAGGGTGCTTTTACAGAGCCACATACTGTATGTTAATTGGCATGTATCCTCAGAAGGGACTAATTAACTAAGTAATTGTTAAATAAACAATGGGCTCTGCTGTCTCATTTCATTTGGACTTTCCCATAACCCCATGATGCTATTGCTATAGATGATAGCTCAATTAATCTGAAGAAATATGCTCGTTATGCATCTCATTGGTTTCGATGTACAACAGTTGCAACATTAATTAACCTCAAAACAACTCTCCATGTCTTTTGATAAGTGCTTTGATCTGTTCTAAACTCACTTAGCTCCGCCTGGATTCCAGTCATGTTGCTTTTGGGTGGTGATATTGTCCTTTTCGTGTAAGAGAACTGCTAAATGGACTGTGCAGAAATGGCTCTGACAGTTTCATCTGTGTACAGGCTACTGTGTTTCACTTCCTTTTTCTTTGCGGCAAAGGCGGCGTTTGAGATCCAAAAAAGAGAGAATGCCTATTGCGTTCCTCAACACTTCCCAATCAGCCCTTACAAGAAGCTCTTGAAACTTGTGTCTGAGATAACTAATAACTAAACGAACAAACTGTTCTCTAAGAATGGATGGCACTTATATAATATAGAGGAGCACGATATTCTCTGCCATCAATTTGAGGCTTATGTATAGTGCAATCCCCCTTCTAACTTCTGCCAAAGCAGAAGTGTGTGTGGAAGGGGCTGCGTATGCACGATAACACGTGTCTGAGAATAGGCTCTCTGACGCACTAGCACAGGAACACCAGCTGTAGAGCCTTGGCAACGCAATGCCACTCTTTGCATCTCCCTCCGCATTCATTTGTTCCGTCTGATTTATGGGCAAATATAATTTTGTCCTTTTTCCCCCAATTATTCAGTAATGTTAGGCTCATATGGTACAACAGTCCATTCACTAACTATATGAGGCAGAAAACATGCAATCCGAAACTGTCAATCCCAGAGGCTATCATTTTAATGCGTGGAATCACGCAATTTTCAGCAGTGGGGGTTTGGCTTGGAGGCATTTAGTAGCAAGTGAATACAAGCACTGAGGTATATATCTGCACACTGATCTCACAGAGAAACCGGTAACAGTAGGTTGACTTTTCTTAAGCTAAAATCAGTCTGTTCTTACCGAAACGTGTTGTTACGCATATGGGTATATGTAAGCTACATCTAACCTAACCCTAACCCTAACCCTATCCGTGTGTAATATCCACAGAGGGGCACCAAAAGCGAGTTGTGAAGTGAGTTGTTTTTAGCTGTTCAGGCTGTGATACAATGAAGAAGAATGCATATAAACTGCACAACCACAAACCTAATCCTAACCATCCGTGAAGTAAACGTGTAGTGTCAGAGGGAACAATGCAACCTCTGAATTGTGCTTGTCACTGCTTATGCAAACGTGATTCATTCCACCCCCTGTACCTCATCCATTTTTTGGAGTTGTGCCCACACCTCTTTAGTATTCGTCAATCTATCTCTTATAAATTTTGTAACACAAAAAATGGCCTGTGAATGTAAACTTAAATAGATATGAATTAATTATAAAAAAGAATATTAATTATGGAAGTACAAAAACTAAAACTAAAACATAAATTATAATGATTTAAGTGCCAAAAGTGTACAAAAGACTCATAGACTTGAGTGAGATTTAAGATGACATTTATTTGATGGATATAAAACAGAAAGGTAATGTCTCTCTCTTTGGCGTAGGCCCTGTCTGGCGGTCCGAATAAGTTGTACTCGGAACCGTCATATCCTGCCGGAGATAGGAGGCAGGGGCGAGGAGCCTACTCCCATGCAGGACGGGACTCAACTGGTGGTGGTGGGGTGGTGGAGGTTGCCGTGTTAGCACACTGAAACAGCAATGTGATCAATTCTGAGCAGCTAGCGTACATGTGATTGGCTAAGAGTTACCCCGCTAATGGTGCGATGATGTACAGCTGCTAGTCTTCCCGCTAGAACTACGCTGCGCTTACATATCTTTGTGTCTTATAAGAGAAAATACACATAAGATACCCAAATAAGTAACACATAGATTACACATGTGTTATGTGCAGGGTTGGCGAGTAACAGAATACATTTAACGGGATTACGTATTTAAAATGCAAAATATTAGTAACTGTATTCCACTACAGTTTTTACACTACCTGGACATTTTGTACATCCATTTTTGATAGATATAAGTGCCGGGTCACTAAAGACCCGAATATGTAAGAGTGTTTGGGGAAATTATCATGCATTTAAGGGTTAAATTAGTTTTTTCCATGTTGGACAATAGTGTGGTATCATCAACTATTTCAGATAAACCCACACCTTAATGACACGTAAAGACAACAAACTGTGTTGGTCACTTTACATATTGGTCATGTGGTCTCTTTCTGTATAATTGGGCAGTTCCTGGGCCAAAAAGTTTGCAAGTCTGCAGTATGGACCAGACTTTATGCTTATGATCAAAAGTCTGGCTTTATGTTAAATTAATGTCACGTTAAAATTGGATTAGAAACTTTTTACCGTGCTTTCATTTTTTAAGATAAATATTTGCTTGTGAGCAGAATGTTTTTATTGGGGTCATTTCCAATCTAGCTGTAATTTTGTCAAATTATGCAAAAAAACAAAAAAGGTATTTTAATGAATTGTGTGTATTTAGGATACAGAAAATGTTAGCTATGAAAATAAGCCTTAGCAAGAAAGTGGCCTTTCAAAAAAAGTTAAAAAATGCAATTTCCATCTCCATCATTTCCACTCTATAATTCTTTAAAGCACAATACAAAATGTAAGTTGTGCTGGAAATGTAAGCGCAGTGTAGTTCTAGCGGGAAGACTAGCAGCTGTACATCATCGCACCATTAGCGGGGTAACTCCCAGCCAATCACACATAAGCCGTTGCTTTATAGGTCTGCTCACAATCTATCACATTGCTGTTTCAGTGTGCTAACACAGCAACCTCCACCACCCCACCACCACCAGTTGAGTCCCGTCCTGCATGGGGGTAGGCTGTTCGCCCCTGCCTCCTATCTCCGGCAGGACATGACGGTTCCGAGTACAACTTCTTCAGACCGCTAGACGGGGCCAACGCCAAAGAGAGACATCGCTTATCTGTTTTATATACATCAAATAAATTCTTCAATTTCACTCAAGCGAGTCTTCCTGATAGAAATGACTATTTTCATGATTAAAATAAAAAAAGATCAAAGAGGACATAAATCTCCTGTGATACATGCACACACACTGCTGAACATTGTTAGTTAGCAAACTAAATAAACCGAGAGTGAGTGTGAAAAATGCTTTAATGAGAAAGAAACACTTTTTTTTAAGCTTATTTTTAAGATTTAAACATTTCAATTTCATAACTCAATTTCATCAAATTGAATTGTCATTTTGAACTAAATTAATTAATAAAACAAAGTATTTATTTATTTATTTATTTTCTTTAAGATTACTGGAATTTTGTTATGAAATTGAAATGCGTAAATCTTAAAATATGTTTTGGTGTGTTGTGTTTTTCCCATTGTTCATCCACCCTGGGTAGTATTTAAAAGGTGCATTTTCCCAATCTTCGTACTGCCTTACCCCAAGGACAAAAAAATCATCACAATTTACAACCTCAAGATGTGAGCGAGAGGCTGCAAGTCGTAAACATGTAACTGTGGACTGTTTGTTGTGCATTATTGCCACTGGGAACAGAACTTTACGAGCTGCCGGATTTTAACAATGGTAAAAGTGGAATCAGATATGTGCGATGACTTCATTCTGATCGGGAATCATGGACTTAATTACAGAACTGGATAGAGTTGAGTGATCTTTCTGTTGTTGCAAGGTTCAGTAAATTGGCTGGTTAAACTGATCTAAGAACAGAGCAAAAAGGTCAACTTCCTTCAGATGCATGGGTAGCCAAGCCTGTCTCTGAGCGAAGTCAAGAGGAGAGCTATAGACCTTCAAACCTGGAAGTCCCAGACCACAAGCAGCTCAAACCTCCCCAGATTCCATTCAATCCCCCCCTGGTGAGGACGTGGGTGGGGGGATGAGCTGGATTCCCCCCCTAGAGTTTCCCTTGGTCTCAGTCATCTTTAAAACTTTGACTAGTATTCTCTGGAAGGCTGTGGACCATATCACTGAATTGGGTCTGTGGAGATGGACAGCCTTGGGGTTTCCCATTGGAGTCTGAGAATTTGTTTAAATTTGTTTTAAATGTGTGTTTTTGTTTATTCTGTCTGTGTGACTATCATCAGTTCAAAGGCTGTCTGAATATTTGAGGATATAAAAGAAACACTCTCCTGTTTTAGTCTGCGAATGTATGTGAGTCGCGCTGAGTCACTGGCCTTCCCCAGGCTGGACTGCTTAGTCTGTGTGTGTGTACTTGCATTGCCCAGGGTATATTTAAGGGGTAAAGACCTGTGTATACATGTGTGTTTGTGTGCATAAATAAGAGAAACACTGAGAGAGTAAGAGAAGTGTGACAGTAAGAAGAGAGGTTTGCTTTGGAGAGATTTTGACTGATAATTATAGAGAGACAAAACTGAGAAAGTGCCTTTATAATGTAATCATGCATAGTGGGCAATATGAATTTATGAGCAAATGCTGGTAATTATAATAGTTAAAGAAGAAAACATTCAAACAATTATGCTTTTATTAGTAAAAGTATTAATCATTTGATAATTTATGGTAAAAGTTAATATCATATTCATGCACCACAATGTGCTATTAATATTAATACATGTACCTTTACAGTAAAATATTGGTAAAATTATATTTTTTTATAAGTAATAAGTATTAATAACATTATGATTAATTGTAAAATGTATATATTACAAAATAATAATCATTCATTTACAGAAAATATGTTTTTTATGAGAAAAAAATTATAATTCACCTTTTAATCTACATTGAAAATGTTTTTTAACAAGACAATTCACATATTATTATATGTTTTACTGTAAATATATTTTTTTTATCAGTAAAAAGTATTCAACTTTTAATTTCTGATACAAGTTTATATTACAATAAACAAAACAACACATGTAGTTTTACATCAAAATATTGGTAAAATTATGTTTTTTATGTATAAAAGTTATTATTCGTTTTATAGGCAAATTTACAGTGAAACGTGTATTACATTTAAAAACCAAAACTGTCCTTTTGAAATAAAATATTGGTAAAAAAATAATGTTTTTTTTGTTTGTTTTTCATTTTTTCAAAAAAAGTTTTTATAAGCTTATAATTTATGGTAAAAATGAATATTTAACTAACAAGACAATATTGTGCTTTTACAGCAAAATATATTAATAATAAACATTTCATGAGTAAAATGAACGATTCACCTTTAAATTTACAGTAAAAAGATATATTATGTTTAAAAAGTCTATACATGTACTTTTACAGTAAAATTATTGCTTTTGTAAGAAAAAAGTATTAATAACCTTATGTTTTATTTAAAAAAATTATATTTAACAAGACATTACATGTACTTTTATGGTAAAATATTGGTAAAATTAAAAAAAGGAAAAGTATGAATAACCGTATACTTATACTGTAAAATTTTAAATACGATAAAATATACTGTATATTATATTCAACAAGACCAAATATGGACCTTTGTATTAAAACTGTAAAACTTTTAGTTTTTTTTATAAGTAAAAAGTATGAATCACCTTCAAATTTACAGTGAAAACGTATATTATTTTAACAAGACAAAACACGTGCATTGACAGTAAAATATGTGTTTATTGGCCATCTACAAGTATTTGGCCATATTCTTTTGGGATGGCAATTTATGATGTGTCAGCGTTGTACCACCTGTGTAATTCTTATCCGTGCATTTTAAAGTGTCAAGCAATTTTTCGTGCTTCAAATGGGGTTGTATATTAACGTTTATCTCTTCTATCATATACGTCTCAAACAAAATGTCCAAAATGTCCAAAGATTTGTCACTGTATTTCCACGGTGCATTTCTTGCACCCGCAGCTGCCAGCTTATTATTTAAATATAGAGTAAATACAAGTGTAAATGTCACGATAGCTATCAAAAATTGTCATTTGTACATTTATATTTCAGATATATTTACAATGTTTCAATGTATATCAAATGAAAAATGAAAGTTTAAAGAAACAGCATCTTTTCTTTTGAATTGTTTTTACCCCATCTTTGTCTATGATCAGAAACATGAGCGTTGGGAGGGGCGTGTTTTCTGTAAACATGTCTGAACTAAATCTCTCTGCTATTTATGAAGAGACACTCAAATATGTATTCATTCAAAAAATACAACCACATGTGGCCTGTTTAGTGACTCATTACCAGCTGTAGACCCTTTAATCATCCAGATCTTGACTATGACTCTCTTCATCAAGCTGAGAATTTTGACCATCAGGGTGTCAGATTCTTGGGAAAAAGCGGCATGTGTGTAAGTGACTCAGGAATGTGTTGGCGTTGGAAAAAGGTGCAGGGGGGCTGAAGATCTGATTGTATGCCGAGATATAAATGGTCTCCAATTAAACCATATGGGACGCCTGCCAAGATCTGTTATTAGTGTAAAGACAGGGAACAACATGTGTGTTTACTTAAGACACAGTGGAGAGTGGTAATTTTGTGGAGAGGTTTTTCCTGATTTTTGGGAGAGGTGATGGAACATCTGATGACATATGGAAAGGTCAAGAGGGATTTCAAGCATGTGAGCTTTTGTGGGTTTCAATGCATCTCACATGGTTTAAAGATACCACTGTTGCGTGGTTTTCTTATTATGTTTGTTAAGAGGGGAAGAGTTAGAAATGGGGGGAAACATTATAGTAAAATTTGTATTATAGTAAAGGAATAGTACAACCTGAAATTATAATTCTGTCATCATTTATTTACCCTCACGTCTGTGATGGGATGCGGCTTCGCTAGAAGCTTAGCATGAATACATTTCAGTAGCGAGGTGGTTGCTTTGCTAGTTTTTAAATAGTGAAAGTATTTTATTGACAAAAGCTACACCGCTACATCATTTCGTGTACCCCTTTACTGTCGCCAGTTTTGATTCAGTCCATTTTTTTTTACTTTGTATTGTGCTTTTCACAACAGACATCATTTCAAAGCAGCTGCACAGGAAATTATGCTATAACAGAAAATAAAGCCAATAAATACATCATTGTGCTAATTGATGGTAATATGATTGTTGATTGTGCAAGGTGACATGTCTAGCACAATATTTATTATAGGCAGCCCTGGAAAGCATTAAAAGAGTTGGATCTGAAGTTGTGACCGTTCAAGGGAACACTCGAGTGCAAGGTCAGGCCGACAATCCGTCTTCAGTCCAATACAGCCAAACCGGACTACTGTGCATGTTATTTGAATCTACCATAACAATGTGGCTTCTCTGACTCTCTTTCTTTTTAAGATTGATTCAAAGAAGGTTGGCTGGCATGGTAAGTGGATTTACACTGCAAATGCATTAAACTTTGCATAAACATGTATCAATGAAAAACATGCATCAAAGTTGGCACTCTTTCACTCCAAAATCAATTTAATGAACTCACCAAGACATATAGTGCAAAATGTAGCATATTATAGATGTTCAAATACTTTCTTCTATAGTTCTCCAAAGACAACTACAAATAAGCCCATTTGTAGGTTGACTTCTCCAAAAAGTGTAAACACTGTGACCCTGATTTACTAAAGGTTTGCATTTATAAAAACATGCGCAAACTTGATATGTTCACACAGGAAGTCGGCATGTTGTTTCCGAGAATTCTGGCACCCTAGGATCGGCCACATTATGCCAACTCGCTGGCAAGCGGCATCTTCTATCAGAAATTGTTGCATCGGCTCCAGTGTTTACCTTTCCTGGTGCAACCGGAAATAATAATAATAATAATAATAATAATAATTCCTTACATTTGTATAGCGCTTTTCTAGGCACTCAAAGCACTTTGCATACTATAGGGGGAATCTCCTCAACCACCACCAGTGTGCAGCATCCACCTGGATGATGCGACGGCAGCCATAGTGCACCAGTAGGCTCACCACACACTAGCTATTGGCGGAGAGGAGATGGTAGAGTGATGTAGCCAATTCAGGGATGGAGATTATTAGGAGGCCATGATAGATAGGGGCCAATGGGGGAATTTGGCTAGGACACCGGGGTTACACCCCTACTATTTACGAGAAGTGCCCCACGAAAGACGGATGAGACGTTAAAATGCGTTGTGTCAGGAAGAAATCATGACAAATGCGATTCGGAGGCTGCATTTGTCCCTCTAGCAATACATTTTTACTCCACTGATGCTAAGGTTTAGGTTTAGGGTTTGGTTTTGGGGTTCAGTTTATAAAATTTGCATTCATCTTCACTGTATTACAGCCTGTACAGATGAAAACAACTCACTTCATAACTCACTTTTGCACCAGTTCCCCTCTGACTAACATCATGAAAATAATGCCAATATTAGTTATTTATGTGTAGAACAAGTCATGGTTTAAATGAGTAAACTAAGTTAATGTTAGGGGCCAGTGTTCAAACAAAATGATTTTGTACGAACTATAAGTTTGGTGATTTGAAGTCATCCCGAATTAACTGTGGAAATACATGTTGATGCAATATCCTTTGAAATGTGGCTGATGACGGCTTTTGTTGGCAGTTAATTCATTGTCTTTGTATTCCATTTAAGACCAAGATGATACACGCATCAGTCAGTGAGGGGCATCGCAGTCCTGCCAGAAGCTGATGGCAGGTCATTTTGGTAAATTCCATCCTGAGCCCAAGCTTCACTCGGTGGCTCATGAAGATTCCCATGTCTTGGAGTTGGCATCAGTTCATCCTCTGTGAAGTCCGTCGTAGTAGACTGAAGTCAAGTCTGACTGGCACAGGCTGCAGTTAGTCATCATCACTCAGCGACACGTAGAAATAAATAGAGTAATATTAGTGTAGATGCCATTCCCTTTAAAGCATAAGAGAATAAGAGAAGTGTTTCCAGCTCCAGAAGCCCTAACTAAAGAAGCATAACTATGAGTGGAGGGATAATTTAAGTGTATGCCTGGCTAAATAGATGAGTCTTTAGTCTAGACTTAAACTGAGTGAGTGTGTCTGAGTCCTGAACACTGATTGGGAGACTGTTCCATAGTTTAGGAGCCAATTAGGAAAGGATCCCCCTCCTTTTGTGGATTTTGATTTTCTCTGAATTGTTAACAGGCCAGATTTTTGCGATCGTTATGAAGTAACGGATTGTAGCATGATAGAACGTCAATAAGTACTGCAGAGCTAGACCATTCAAAGCTTTGTAAGTAATTGACAGAATTTTTCAATTAATATGAAATTTAACAGGTACATAGGCAATGTAATGAGGATAAAATGTTGCTGATATGATCATATTTCTTGGTTCTCGTTAGCACTATAGCATTTTGAACCAATTGAGGTTTATTTATTGAACCTGCAGGACATCCCCTCAGTAATGCATTTCAACAGTCTAGTCTTGAGGTCATGAACGCATGCATTTGTTTTTCGGCATCAGCAACAGAGAGCATGTGTCGTAACTTGTAACAATATTTCTGAGGTGGAAGAATGCTGTTCTACAAACATTGGACATGTGATTTTCAATGGAAATTTGTTTTTCAAAGAGAACTTACGATATCTGATTCACAATTGAATCACTCGTTTCAGTCTGTTCTTTACAATGAATTGGCCGCAATTGATTGCAATGCGGTCTAAACTGGTTCGGGATTCAATCTGAATGACTCAGAAACCTCACTAATTTTTCTGTTGAGTAGTTGGTAACTTAGCTAGCTACATTTTTTGAGTATCTTGCCCAACACTCTATGTCATTTTAAAACTGTATTCTGAATCTTAACACGTCTATTGGGGTGGTGATGGTGTAGTGGTCTAAAGCACTGAACTGGTAATCAGAAGGTCGCTGGTTCGATCCCCACAGCCACCACTATTGTGTCCTTGAGTAAGGCACTTAACTCCAGGTTGCTCTGGGTGGATTGTCCCTGTAATAAGGGCTCTGTAAGTCACTTTGGATAAAAGCATCTGCCAAATGTATAAATGTAAATGTTCCTGACCTCTATCCACCTTATTTTGCAACGTGGATGTAGCAGCGAATGCGGAGAATTAGCGACGAATGTGAGATGTTTCCGCTTGTATTGACTGCAGTGTAAATAACCAGAAGGTTATAATACCAGAGTTAGTGATCTGGGCTTATAAACTATCACACAACCACAGGATGTACAGCAGAATATGCCAATGTCAAATAACTTTCTAACGTCAGCGTCTTTCTTGTCTCCATGTAAACCTCTGCTCATATGTACCTGCATAACCTCCGATGATGCCTTTATTTATTTCCAAAGGCGATGTTTCATAAGCCATGCTGAATGAGAGATCTGCATGTCTGTTTACTATACACCGCTAAGAAAGTTAGAATGCTCTCTGACAAGAACGGAGAGTAAAATGCGTTTATTATTTTGCCAAGATGAACAAGATGTAGTTTTGGGGCCTAGAAAGTTGAAGCAGCAATTTCCCGGCATCTTTCTCCTCTCTGATGGTTGTGTAATGTTTGTGGAGGCATGTCAAGACGGCGCCCAGGACTGTCTGTGTCAGCACCTGATTTTATTCATCCTGCCTGTGCAACAGTGTGTGACGAAACAATGGCAAAATGTGATAAACGGTAAAACTATATGCGCTCAAAACCAATGAGTTTATGAAAATGGAAATAAAAGGAATAATTTACTCACCCTCAGGCCATCCGAGATGTATCTGAGTTTCTTTCTTCATCAAAACAGATTTTTTTTTTATTAGGATTCCTCCTTTAAACAATGCAAGTGAATGTACTCCATTTACGGACGGTCCAAAATGCAAAATGCATATTTAGGGTGCATCAAAATGCACAGGCTTCCTGACTCCTCCTCCACGTGACACGTGACCTCACCAATGAGCCTACGTCATCCCTCTCATGAGCGCGCGTCACAGAGATGTAAGCAAACATTTGTAGTTCAAAAGTATATAAGTATTGTTTTGTTTCTGAACATAATTAATCGTTTGGGTTCAGAGGCACTTTATTTGTCGACTGGAGTCCTGTGGATTATTTTGATGCACCCTAAAAACACATTTTGGACCGCCAAAAAAATACATTCACTTGCATTGTTTAAAGGAGGAATCCTAAAAATCTTAAATTCTGTTTTGATGAATAAAGAAACTCTGATACATCTTCAATGACCTGAGAGTAAATTATCAGCAAATGTTCATATTTGGGTGAACTATTCCTTTAATGATAATAATATGTCGACATTTATTCCCAGCCTGTTATATAAAGCAGCATAATGTAGTATTTTTGCACAGCTAAAATAGCTGGAAGTGACTTATAAGTGGTCCATATTCAAGGCTGATAATGGCGGCGCCCTAGTTTTGCTGAAAAATAAGGTGGACATGCTGCAGATATGGTAAAGTAGAAGAAAACGCATCTCTTCATAGTATATCCTGGAGAAGACAAGATGACAGTGACAGTAAGAGTAATTGTTTCGAACACACCCATGCTATGCTTATGACTAACAACATGCCTACAGCATCTGACAAGAGTTGGCAACCATCCTTATCCAGAATGACAGTGACGAAAAACCCTCAGACTCGTCACTACGTCAGTCTGCATGCTACCACCACCTTGCTAATGAAGGGTACACAGCAATTCTGACCGCACACTGCGTGCTGTTTACAACCTGTAAAATTGTCATTTATTTCATCATTTCATTCATTTGTAATTACTTCTAACCAGTTGGATAATATTGTTTTATCAGGGCTTGCAATTGTAGTTTCTGGGAAGCCAGTGGTAGGAAATCATAGTAGTTACGTATTTCACCAAATGTGATATTTTCTTTCTTTTACACTTTTCTAACTTTCTTCCCACCAGTTGCCATGTACTTTAAATTGACATATCATCTCATTCAGCCTGTAGTACATGAAACAGGATGTTAGGGACTGTTCCTTCTTAACCTAACCTACTTCCTTTCTTCCCACTTTGCTTTAAAGATAAGAATCAAGAAAAACAGCTACTCGTTCGAAATGGGAGACATGTGAAGGTTTGGCGAGCTTGGCACGAGCTTGCGCAGGAAGCGTGCTGCTCGAGACATGAGAGTGTGTCTTAATATGCCTGCCATGTTGCGGCTTTACTTTTAAAAATTGCATTTATTTGCAGAATTTGTGGTGAACAAATACATTACCCATGATCCTGCTGAGAAACATCCACCAATCAGATCATTTCAGCAAAGAAAGTGCACCTACAGAGCTGTGCAGCTGCCCTGCACTCCCATGATGCATTGAGTCTCCATCTCCAACTACTTATATGTTTGTAAGTATCTGAATATTTAAAATGTACTTGAAATATATTGTTTCTAAACTTATAATCAACAACGTTTTTTATTTGACCAGCGTTTTAATTAGATTGTGTCTTTCGCAATGCTTCATGGGATTGTTGTTCATGCTCTCATTAAATACGGTAAGAACACAGTCTTTTGCCTTTTGTTGTTGTTGTTGTTGTTGTTGCTTTAAATCAAAGTTGACAATGTTTTGATTCACTTTGAAGCTGGTTGGTTTGGTTCATGGCTTATAACTCTTTTATGAAGGATTTTCTGAAATCCCAATAGAATAAATGAATGGGGAAAATACTTTTGGAACCAAGAAGGCTGAAAAAAAGCTGGAAAGTAAAAACAACAACAACAAAAAAAACATGTTGCAAACAAATATGGCCCAAATAGCAATTATGCATGAAACATCCTAAAGTAGGCCTAAAAGTTACTTTTCAGTATTTCCATATCATAAATACATTCCAAAATAGTATTAAGCAAAATATTACTCCATCAAAGTAACAAAGAATATTTGTTTTGATGCTGTCAGTGCTCAAGACAAAACTTAGTTGCATTCTTAACGGCTGAAAACAACTCGCTTTTGGCGGCACTCCATGTACATTACACCCAGAAAATGGAGCTCACATGTGCCCATATGCCCAACAACACTTACCGCTTTGGCCACTGGGGTGAGAGTTTCTAAATATCGGTGAGCACAGACAGATTTCAGCTAAAAAAATCAACCTACTACTTCGATTTCACTGTGATGTACACACAATGATGACTCTAAGACATTATAGATATTACAGTTTAATCTTCTGTTATTGCATGATCTTCTGTAAAGCTGCTTTGAAACAATGGCAAATAAAAATGACTTGACTTGACTGTGAGATCTGTTTGCTGCTTGTACTCAATCACTTAAAAGTTGACTTATTTTCGACCTTTTTCAACATTTAAAATAGAGTTTCTTTGACAAAACTGACTCTTTATGGTTAGCTCCCATTAATCATAAGCTTCTATTCTTCCCCTATTCTTTACTGTTTTGTTTTATCTTGCGGTGTCCTTGGAGGATCTATCCAGTATTTTCCGCCCTTGGGGAACCTTGAGATGGAATGGAAACATGTCTATGTTCGTACACTCCGTAATGTCTCACCCATGTTCGTTCATGTACTTAAGTTGTTCTCCCACCTCCCTTGGGTGTGTGCGTGGGTGCAACTCTTCAGCGATCCCACCCACACCACACTGTTTATATGACCAAAATAGCCGCTCTAGACTGGAAAAACCCCATGAAAGACACAACACAAGTGTTTCTCTGGTTGAGGGTAGAAATCTACACTGTCTAGCCTGAGGGGAGGTTTGTGAAATCCAAATATTACAAAGGGCAACTTTGGGTAATGATAACAGCCTAGAGATGATCCAGAGGTCAGAGAAGCCATTTGGAAATAGACTTGTTGGAAATGAAATGACCTTCATCATCTAGATAATCCATCATCAGCTCTACTGTGTAGTTCTTACTGAACTCACCATTTTATAAGTTAAAGGAGTAGGCTGCAAAGAGTTACTGGTGATGCAGAGGAGATTTTTTCAAAATGATGTCATCCATGGGATAGATATTCAACACACCTTTTCACAAACAGAGCAAACATTCCTGCATAAACTATCACCTCTTTAATACTATGCAATAGCAATAGAATGGTGTGATTACAGACCTTAATCAGGGTAGATGGAAAATACAATGTTTACCATTTAAAACAAAGCTGTGAAGGATAGACATAAAGTCTGTTTTACATCTTTTTTTATACATATTTTTACTCCAGTGATGGTTAGGTTTAGGTTTGGGGTTTGGAGGAACAGTTTATAAAACATGCATTCCTCTTCACTGTATAACACCATGTACCGCTGGAAACGAGTTCACGCGTGCCCATTCACCCAACAACACTTACCGCTTTGGCCACTGGGGCAGTGTTTTAAATTTCGGTAGGCTGAGACTGATATGACCGGTATGGCACGAGGCGGCGCCCTATCCCCCGGTCAACAACTTTGGGGCCGTGTTGAAGCAAGTTTCGCCCAGGGCCCCAAACAAGCTAGAACCGCTACTGCACATACCCCATCCTGACCCCTCTAACTACCTCCCACCTTACCCAAACCGATCTGGCCATAAGTTGTACATTTGAGTTGTAGCCTGCCTTATAGTCAACAAGGCAATAAAACATTTGAAAACATAAATAATAATGTGCTTTTACAAATGATAAAACACACTAGGAAACAAAAAAACAGGCAAAGTTTACATATGTATAAAGGAAAATATATTTACATATACATAAACATATTATACATTCAAATAGTATGACAAAATATTGTCTGTAATACTCAGCCTCTCAGTCTAGAAAAGTGTACGCAAGTCATTAAAGTAAGTAATAAAGGGTTGCCATTTTTCAAAAAAATAATCAGCCCTGCCTCTGGTATTATATTTGACTTTTTTTAAGTTTCAGAAAGAGATCCTTTAACCAGACAGATATTGAAGGGGGTTGTGGAGACTTCCAGGACAACAGTATTCTACGCCGAGCTAGTAAAGATACGAAAGGAACACCAAAAATGGTGATAAGATTGCACACTTTCAATTTAATTAAAAAAATGCCTGAGATTATTTTGGAGAATGAGTTCCAGTATTTCTGTAGTTTGGAGCAAAGTCCAAACATGTGACTAAAATTACAAGGTGATAGTTTACAGCTATCACATAAGTCAGGGACATTCGGGTATATTTGAGATAATTTAGCTTTAGATAAGTGCACTCTATGCACAGTTTAAAACTAAGCCTAGCATACAACGTAGAAGTGCATATGTTGTCTAGCACTTTGCCCCAGTAACCCTCTCCAAGCTCTAGGCCTAGTTCATCTTCCCAGGCATTAATAGTTTTGTTATTATGGCAACCCCCACTTGATAAAATGAAGTGAGATGAAGGAAGGCTATAAAAAATGGGGGGCAAAGATGATTATAACGTTTAGGAGCCATAGCTGATTCCTAAGTAAACTTGAAGTGTCACTGAAATTGATCAAATATTTTTGGTACATATAGGGTGGCCAGATGTCCCATTTTTCTTGGGACAGTCCAGCATTTAAGCACTTTTTCTGGTGTCCCGACTTATTCTGAAAAAAATAGTTTTTTGTCCCGTATTTCCCCTCTCCTAAAATGTCTCTGATTTTCTCAGTCACATGAGTTTTCTAATCAAAGGTGACCGAGGATACGGCTTGTAAAACCAATAAAATCAAACCGTATTATTTGAAGTACACGATTGGATTAAACTGTCCAGACATAATCCCCAATCAATAAACGTCCAGTTAGTGAACTGATTGAAGTTGAAGCTGGTGACATGCGAGCAGATGATTTCTTTTGTGCAGTGAGAAACTTTTATTCAGCATCAGTGGATTACACCTCCAATATTGGAGCCGCCGCTCATTGGAGAACACAGAGAAACTTAAGTGGGCCCTACTGAGAGACATCCCAAAGTGGAAAGACATTCAGAGCAGCCTCGAACACTTCCACTCCAGAATCCACGCTCTCAGTTTGAGTGATGAAACCACACTCTTTGAGTGGGCTTGCGCGAAAAACATTGTCACTCGTCGCATCACTGAGTGGATCATGAACAAGACGACTGTGTCTGAGAGATGGACAGATGTTCACCGTGAGCTGGAGTGCAAGACCATCAACTTCGGAGTCCTAGCCAAGGTCGTGGAGTTGGTTATGTGCATGTCTGGGACGTCTGCATCTGTGGAGCGTGTGTTCTCTTTAATGAATGCAGCATGGACACCGGATGAATCTCGACTAAGTGTAACAGTCATGAAGGCAATGCTTTTCATACGTCTTAATTTTGGTTTTAATTCTTAATTTTAAAATGCTCTGCATTTTATGATAAACTCTTGCAAGACAAGTGCACACTGGGAAAAATAGCTGCCAGCAAAAGGTACAAGGTGACAAGAGTTACAGATGCTGATGCAACCTCTACTTCGCATTGATCTGCGCCTAGGTAAGGACAGGGTCGGGGAGTAACAGAATACATGTAACGGGATTACGTATTTAAAATAAATATAAGTAACTGTATTCCACTAGTTACAATTTAAATCATTAGTAATTACAATATACAGTTACATTCAAAAAGTATTTTGATTACTAAAGAGATTACTTTGCATTTTATTGTAGTTTGTTTCATTTAATAGTTAGTCCTTTCAGATAGATGTGATCAAAATTGCATTTGAACAGCGGTGAAACACTTTCTTATGATGTGTTACATTCATACGAGCAGACAGAGAAGTACGTTTGAAGTAAGTTAGGAGCAGAAGAAATAAAAATAAACCTTGTGTAAATTGTCATCTTTATGCTAAGCTAAAATGCTATTTCTAGCCATTTTACATGCACATGTTACCAGACACCATCATATTTATTTATCAAGAAAATTCACGTTGGATCATAATTTCTTTTGTCTAGTAAGATCTTTGATATTAGGGCAAAAATCATGTTCTTGATAATAATTTTTGTATTGATTTAATGTAGAAATATCTAATAATCCTTAAAACAAGATCAATTTGATTGATCTTGTTTTAGAAGCAACACTGCATAAGATATTTGGGTTTTTCAGAGAATGTATTTTTAACATGTGTATTTTGTCTTAATGTACCGGCAAAAAAAATCTACCAGTGCTGAAGAAGTAATCCAAAGTATTTAGATTACATTACTGACCTTGAGTAATCTAACTTATCAAATTACAAATTACATTTCACAGCATGTGTTCTGTAATCTGTAGTGGAGTACATTTCAAAAGTAACTCTCAACCCTGGTCATAGGCAACGGTCAGCATTGTTCAGATTAAACATTTATTTCCATTTAATTGATTAAATTAAAATATTTTAATAAATAGACAACACACTGTGTTTTTATATGAGTTGGCCTTTATAAAAAATATTTATTTCTGAACTGTCTCAGACACATGCAGGATTTAGACAATGTGAGCTCGGACAAGTGTAAGTGTGTGTTTGTGTATGTTTTTAATGCTTGTGTGAGTTCCTTCCAGTTTACATTATGTGAGTGTAGTGGATTTATAATGAGGTCACCATTTTACTGACTCAGGAATTGTAAAATGACACACCCTATTACTGACAATACAATGACCCTTCAGCTTTTAATCCCCCAACCACCCACACACACATTCACATTTCTTCCCATCTCGGCACAGCATTTGATTGGTATTCACTCCATCCTCGTGTCTTTATAGGCCTAAAGCTGTATTTAAATGTATTCATATAATTACTGATTTCTTTTTTAATTAGTAGTTGACAGTATTTATTTTTCAATATAAAGGTTTTAGGTGAAAACTAAAACGGTAGTATATTTATATTTTATATGCTGTATTTTTGGTGTATTTTTTTATAAAATATTGTATATTGTATATTTATTCGCTAAAGCTAGTCACTGTTTCTTTACATTTTTATCATTTCAATTGGACATGTGGTGTTATTAAAAGTTCAAATATCCTGTGTAGCCTCTCCATTAATGTCATCATGGATCATAAAATCTGCAAGCATAATAACTATAACACAACTACTGAACGTCATTGCTAAAAATATACCCACGTATTGAATTGATTCTTAAGATTCAGAACAAAAAATAGGCAATTAAATCCCCCAAATCTCCAGAGTGGCTCATTTGTTCTTAATGCCATTATATTGACTCATTGGTTGGCATTGTTTTCATCCATGTAGCCAAGTTGACTCGTGTTGGCATCCATGTGAATCTACTGTCAAGTCCTCAGACATGCGTTGGCCATGTCTCCACCAAGGACAGCTCAGTGTGACACAAGAGTTGCGATCATGCCATGATTTGCCAAGTCACATGCCAGACTCAAGCTCTGCAGCCCAAGTCAAGTGATCTGATTTTTTGTGTACACAAAGTCTAGGCAAAGTCAAAGGCTCTATTGGATTGGGCGGAGAAGAGAAGGCACTGTACGTGCCAGTAAGAACAGATACTCATTACAAGGGTTTGCAGGAACAACCATGGTAAGCAGATACATGTTGTGTTTAACACACAGTCACCTTGTTTTCTTGTAGGAAAGATATCGTGGCACTCAAGAAAATCCAGCTATTTTTACAGATGATAGAAGTTTTACAAAAGAACAGGCTTTCATTGTCTAGATAAAGAAAGGAAAAGGGAGAACAAAGTCAGAGATATTACAGACAGACGTATATTGATAATGACACACAGTTACAGTGATGATGCTGGACAGCTCGCACAAACTAAATAACAACTGCTGAATCAGTAATAATGTCACTTTAACCAGAAGAGGGAGGGGTGCATAAACCACACCACACACAATCACATGTACTGTACACACACATCGAGACATGTAAGCCAAATATACAGATTTAGTTTACTATATTACAAGTTTACTATATATGAACAAACAGACTAATATACAGAAACTAATTGTATATATGGAGTGGTGGTGGCGTAGTGGACTAAAGCACAGGGCTGTTAATCAGAAGGTCGCTGGTTTGATCCCCACATCCACCACCACTGTGTCCTTGAGCAAGACACTTAACTCCAGGTTGCTCGGGGGATTGTCCCTGTAATAAGTGCACTGTAAGTCGCTTTGAATAAAAGCGTCTGCCAAATGCATAAATGTAAATGTAAGCGCAGCGTAGTTCTAGCGGGAAGACTAGCAGCTGTACATCATCGCAACATTAGGGGGTAACTCCCAGCCAATCACATGTAAGCCATTGCTTTATAAGTCTGCACACAATCTATCACATTGCTGTTTCAGTGTGCTAACACGGCAACCTCCACCACCCCACCACCACAGGTTGAGCCCTGTCTCGCAGGGGGTAGGCTCCTCGCCCCTGCCTCCTATCTCCGGCAGGACATGACGGTTCCGGGAACAACTCCCTTGGACTGCTGGATGGGGCCAATGCCAAAGAGAGAGACATTACTTTTCTGTTTTACATTTATCAAATAAATGGCATCTTAAACTTTGTGTCTTTGTGGCCTGCGTGTCTTCCTGATAGAAATGTATATATGATGATTACAACAGCATGTGTAATAGGTGAGTTCAACCACCTGTTTGAGATATGCAGGTGTGTATATATATATATATATATTGCTAAAATGACAGACTAACTGCTCATTATCTTGCTTATTACATGACTACTTACCAAATAAAAAAATTAAAAATGGAACTGAAATATTAATTTGTGAAGAAATTGTTATTACGTGAGAAGAGGTTGAGGCTATTGGTTACTGACCAGAAGGTCAGGGGTTCAAGCCCCAACAGATGCCACTGTTGGGCCCTTGAGCCTAACTGCTCCAGGGGCGCCGTATCATGGCTGACCCTCACTCTGACCCCAGCTTAGCAGGGAGATGTGAAAAAATGTATTTCTCTGTATATATGCAAAATGAAATGTATGTATAAATGTGTGACCATTATAAAAGGCTTCTTCTAGGCTTCTAAGAAAGAGACTGCGGGGTCTCCAGAAACAGCTGAATTCCGCCTCCGGAAGTTCTGCAGGTGTATATAGATCACGAAAATGACTGTCTAACTGCTCATTATCCTGCTTATTACATGACTACTTACCAAATAAATAAATAAGAATCGAGTACTGGAAAAAAAAACATTTATATATGGTGAATCGTCCAAAGAGACAAGAGAGTGTGCAAGATAAATTCTTACAGAAAAGGTTTGTGTATGTGGATTAAGCAGGAACTGGCAGGTGTTTGGGTGTGTCTGGCAGGTTTATTATGTATACCAGTGTAGGTGTGATGTTTTCTCATTCTTGCCAATGCCGTTTGACTGGTTCAATTAGAATTATCAGAATTGAGGAGGTTGTGAAAATAGCTTATTTCAAATAACTTTTTCTTTTGTAAAACAGATTCCACAAATCGTCCTTCTCAGAATTCTCCCACTTCTCAAGAACATCACTAAGACTGTGTTACAAAACCTGATAAGCTTCTTACATACAGTAGGGCACCATCATATCCCGACATAAAGGCTGTTCCAAAAGGATGGCAGCATACAGTAGGCTTCTAAACTCTCTTCTTTTGGCCCAATTCAATTATTAGACTCCTCATCATTCAAATACTACTTAGAGCTTGAGACTTTCTAAAACGGCTAATTCAGCATTCTCTGTCAGGTGAATAAGGACTGCCCTTTCGGATGCCAAGGTGGGGTGCCACTTTCTCCTCGGGCCTTTGAGGCGAGGTCATGCAATAATGCCGCGGGTCCATCCGTGGGCATGTGCAAAGCATGTGTTTAAGGAGGAAACTGGGGTGCAGCGGGCAGCCGTTGCTGTCAGTTCACATCACCACACCTCTATGGACACAAGGGACAAGGGGACAGTCACCCCGCGGTTACCCAGCTGCAGTGAGGGGCCTCTGGGGCTCAGGGTGGGCCCTGTCCCCATGCAGAAGCCTTGGAGCTGGATGATTAGGAAACATCTTGCAGTGTTTTTTCTTCAGTGGCGTTTACAGAAGGAAAGTCCTGCTGCAGACAGGTTATGGTTATGCACAAGCATTGGCACTAATTGGAAAAATGTCATTTCCTTGATTCCTAAAGTCTCGTGCCGTTTTTGAGGTTTTTTAGAGTCAGCTGTGGTCAGTGATGTACATTTGCAAGATAATAGAAATAAACTGAATTGAATAAATACATACAAAATATGTTATAATAAATTAAAATCAAAGTTGTTTTGTCAATGTTCAATATAACTTTTATTAACTGAAATGTTCAAAAACCCTGTTGAAATGTATGTACATTGTATATATATACATCTTTATATCTATATTCATGTTCAGAGCTCTAATGACCTCATGTTTCAGAACTCTAATGACCTCATGTCTAGGAAAGGGTTGTTTTTTCTGTCTGTTTCTCTTTCTCTCTCACACACACACACATACACTGATCTAATCTTATGGTCATGTGTCATGTACGGTAATATGTGGGCATGCTGGCACAGTTTCAGACAATTCACATCTGTAATATATGTTTGTGTGACTGTGCGCATCTGTGTGTGTGTGTGTGTGTGTGTACTCCCTCTTTGTTTGGGTTTTGAGTGTTGACTGTAAGCTGTCGGTAAACAGAAGGTGATGATTAGACAGTAAATTGTTTGACATAATTAAGCCTTTTTTTGGCCCCATGTGTGTTCATGATGACTTTAAATGTGCATTTTCAACCTAACATCGCGCAGATTCCTTGTGAAATGAGCGCTAGAAACGCTACACCAATGACTTCTATTCACTCTCACACAAATCTTAAGTAAAACCACAGATTATCAATTCATAGACACTTACCGTACGTTTCCACTGGCGCGCTGTGTGCGAAGCTGATTGAGCATTTTAAATTCATTCCTATGGAAGCTGAGTGCAATTCTTGCGAGGTGGATTGTGGGATTAACAGCGGTGTGGAGTAAACTGTTCCCTAACATTGTGAGCGGCTTTGAGCAGATTTCTCTGCGCCAGTGGAAACGAAGCCTTAAGCCTACTTTTCGCCCCTGTTCCACACACAATGCTATGTCTTTTGACATTTCAACACTTTTAATATAGCGCATGACTTGTTAGATGGTTTTAACATTTCCATTACATTACCAACTACATTCACAAGCTTGTTTGAGTGTGGTAAAACTGTGCGGTAGCTCAACTGATAGAGCGTTGCACTTGCAATGCAAAGGGCTGGGATACGAGTCCTGAAGAGTACACGAGTTGACACGTGAGTTGAAAGTCTCATAGCACCACAACCCTTACACAAATTGAGAGTTCTGGCAAACTTAATGCAAACTTGCAGAAAATGTTCCCCCAAATTCACCACTCATTATTTGCACTAATTTGCACTACACCTAATTTGCAAATTAACTTTGTGGCAAACTCTTCATTGTCGCCAAATGTTTGCTGGAGATTCATCACTACCAGTGAAGAGCTGCAGATTTCAGCCAAATATTTGTGTTGAATTGCAAGGTTTGTTAGGTTTATGTTAAAGCGTTTAGGGTAGGGAGGTCATTTTTGTTGATTTAAAGCTCAAGGCATTTCCCTTAAAACCCTCACCTGTTTGGGACAACATTTAACCACAGGCGCTAAAATTACAAATATGTCGCCACATTTTCATGAGATCAGGCTGTGCATTTTACAAACTGCTATTCCAACATTTCACAATAAACCAATTAAAGATGGTGTCATTTGATGGTGTTTCCAGTTCTACTCGACGATCATGGGTATTTGGCATAGGATTTGGACACGCTAGCAAGGAGGCTAGAAAAGCCATGGCCTCTAGCCTCAGTCACTAGTGCATTTCTTAAGGCCAGGAGAGTGAGGTTTACACACAACACTCACCCCCCTAAACCTCACTCCCATCTGGGTCAAGGCATGCTCAAGTCGGACGCGCTAGCAAGGAGGCTAGAAAAGCCATGGTCTCTAGCCTCAGCCATAGTGCGTCTCTTATAGCCAGTAAAGGGAAGTTTACATACTATATTTAGAAGTAAATGGTTTAAAATACAGCAGTGCTAGGCATATCTAGGGACAGTCCCCTGGACTGAAATCTTTTGGTTAAATTAGCCATAGCTCATGCATGCCAAAACCATTCTTAAAAATCTGAAGTGGTTGTTGAGTTCTTGCTGAAAAGCCTAGCGTAGCTAGCCAGCAGCATATGTTGTGTTTTGGTGCTGTTCCCAGCATGAATGCTAGTGTCTCAGCCAGACTTCTAGCTTAACTAGCTAGACTTCCTTAGTCAATCAGCTTCACAGAAATATCATGCTGGTGGTTCATGATGGTCTAAGCCAGAATTTTTAGCAGGGGTAGGTAACTAATTATGTCCTTTAAGATCAGAATATTAACAAGCAGGCTAGGCTAGTAGCAGATTAGCATGTTAGCTACTGGCCATAGTATGAATTTCTGTTTTCATTCAAAGTTGTGTGACACTAAATCTCTGTAATCTTGTAAAATATATCCTTGAAAGATGCTACAAACATCAGTTTTCAAACTATTTTTGCATATCATGGGGTTGGTGTTGCTTTATCCTCAGTGTTTTCCACAGTTGTTGTCTAGGAAACAGGATTATGGTGGAGGGGTCAAGGTCCAGGCGTCCTGAGGGCGCTCTTTTGTCAGTTCTCCATCTCAAAACCACAGTTGCCATTACTGAAAATTTTACACAATTCTACCTCCTACCCATATTGTCTCTAAAAGAGATAAAGAGAACTACTACTTTTATTTTTCAGGAAGGAAGCACATCTGTGGAACTGTAACAGAGAGAGAAAAGAGGAATCTGTCAGGAACACTTAAATATAGATGCCATTTGTTCCTAAAACATGCACATACACACCCACGTCCATGCCACCCATGCCGATTCTTCAAAACGTCAGACTCCTAGAAGTTGCACTATTAACTATGATTACATCAGAATACAAGACAATTAATAATTATGGTGTCTACCTGAAGCAAATTAGATAATCTTGTAATCTAGAATAATCAATCAATGTTACAATATTACAAAAATGTTTAAGCAGGCTGCAGGTACATCCGGTCGTCCCTTTTCAATCCTGTTCTGTACACAGACAGTTCTGTCTTGCAATGGTTATAAACAGTTTACGCACATACATTTTTGCCCACTGCCCAGACATCTTGTTTAAAAATCTGTACCAGTTTTCTCCCTGGCTCATCAAATCGGCACAATTGTGGTGTGCATGCCTATTTACATTTTGACATCAAAGGCAGAGAAATACTTGATGATTTCAAATCTAATGTCAACATTGTCAGGATTTTTTTTTTTTTAAATAAAGCTCACTGTTGATAGTTATCAGTGTATTGCTGTGCATGTAAAGAGTCAGACACTTAATGCCTTGTTGTGTCTGAATCCATCACATAAAGACAGTTACAGTCTGTTTACTCCAGTCTACAGCACTGATAAGAGCCATCCAGCAAATAGACTGTAAAAATGAGACTGTACTCAAGAGCTTACTGATAAGAGAGAGAGAGAGAGAGAGAGAGAGAGAGAGAGAGAGAGAGAGAGAGAGAGAGAGACTGTAAGGAAAGGAAAGTCGAAGGATATGTGTGTGAGTTGGAAATGTATGGCTTAGCAAATATTTGGCTGAAATTGAAGCTGTAAATTTTTTAGGTAATTGCTGACTGACAGACAGACAGGTACACAAAGAGTCAGCATTGTTAGGGGCTGTTACAGACAAACAGGTGTAGCTTCAACTAGACACTTTGCAGAATGTCTAGTCTGGCGGGGTTGGACAGCAGTTAAACACGAGAGTGGAGAGAAAGTGTAATACTCATGTCCAAACACTCAGACACACCCGTGCCCAAATCCACACACAAACGATGTCTAATAAAGGAAGCACAATAGACTTGTATTGTTTTTATATAAACCTCATTATAATTACAAAAGACTGATCCTAACCCAAACCCCAAACCTACCCCTTAAATCTCTCTGTGTAAAAACATGTAGAACGTGTGTGTTTAAGCTATATGCCTGCATAATGGCTCGCAACACCACATAAAATAAAAAACACTAGAACATTGTACATATCTCTAGAGACAAGGATGTCGAGAAACTCCCTTTTTCAGAGTTCTTCTCACTAATATAACACATGTTTGCCAAAAAAGCGAAACCACACACTAGCTTATGTGTTATTCTCACATCGCGCACATAACCCATCAGGTATGTAATTGTTTGGTGTGACTAAACCAATGGATCACTGTGGTCACCAAATGTAGTCATTTAGTAAATGTATCCTTCCTTCTCTTTCCCAGGGCACAGGGATCATCGTTGTCTATTTTTGTTTTCACAAGAAGGAAATACAAGAAAGCGTCACTCTACTCGCAGTTTTCATCGACCCTTATAGTGTTTACCTAATGTTTCGTTTGCGGTCCGAGAAGGTTATTTAAAGTTAAAATAGTGATGAGGAACATTGAATTTAGGAATATTCTTGGTCTAAGGAAAGTTATGCTTAATCGACAGCATTTGTGGCGTAATGTTGATCGCCACAATAAAATTACTTTGACTCGTCCTTCCTTTAAATAATAATAAATTAAAAAAAAACATTTTAAAAGGAGATTACAGTGAGGCACTTGCAATGGGTACAAATTTTGAAAAGTTTAAAGACCTAATTAAAGAAGCTCCTAATTTGACAAAAGCACTTACATTAATTATTTGTTTAAACCTTGTGTGTAAGTTGTTTAAATCATAATTTTTATGGTCATTTGCAGTGTTAGCTACATGATCATGGCAACAAAGTTTTAAAATGGGATATAACTTTATACAGAAATGGTTAGTACGTGATTTTATCACACTAAAATCATGCTAACACACATATTGTTTATGTCTTGTTGCTATTGGTTTGAAATAGTGAGTATTTTAATGTTTACGGACTGGCCCCATTGACTTCCATTGTTACTGCCTCACTGTTCCCAGGTTTATGTCTTTCTAAAGAAAAGGAGGGAGAGGTGAAATATTTTTTTCTTTGTGGTAATCAATATTATGCCGCAAATGCTGTCGATTGAGCTTAACTTGTATTGAAACCCCAATATTTATTTAAACTGTATGATTCATTCCTCCACCTCTCACAGATGCTCCATGAGTTGTGAGGGATTCACCGTAGGCCTATGAGATGATATGTATGCCCGTTCATAACATTTCACAGAAAATCACGATATGATTATCAATATCAAAAGGCCTAACACAAGCGAAAGGCTTTTCAATTTAATCGTGAATACTATGGACGTTTTTGGCGGGAGTGTTTGTGTGAAACGCATCTCAGCTCAGCAGCGCACCCTAGTGGTGACTCTCCGCCACTGCTCGCTCTGGTATTGCCTCAAATAATAAATAACTCAATAAAAAATCAAATCAAAGTAACGTGAACAGTGAATATTTCTTAATACTTGTTTCTGTGCTTATTAATCTCATTCACAATAAGAATATTTTCAGACCACATATGTTGGTTGCGCAGCTCTCCGTGTACTCATACTGATCTCTAAAACTTTTACTCATCTAAAACACTCACTTTGACTCATTCACTAGTAGGTTATGTGTTTATAGTAACTGTTTTTGGCATGTTTGTTGTGGTTGCAGGTTATAAATTACATACAGATCATGTGAACAGAGAAAGCTGTGGGAGTCTTGTGTATGTTGACAGATTTCTGCATGTCTTGTGAGCTGGGTTAACTGGATACATGCTAACTGGAAGAGGCTGATTTCAACTGGACTGATTGTTCAATGATTATTTGACTGAATGATGAAGAGCTTTCGCACTTTTCTCTCCACAAGTCCCATATTCAATGAGTTCCAAGAAATGTGTCAATAATATGTGTCGCCTCATTTTCCCCTCATGAGATAGACACATGCGTACACACTCACACAGACCAATACTCGAACATAATGTGCGCTCTGTGGTTTGTGGTCAGTTGATAAATAAATGTGCAACAGCCTTCAGAGGAACAAGGGAGATTGCATACATCTATTACACACACACATTGACAAGAAAAACACATTCCTAGGAACACTTGGTTTTCGTTCTCATCGCTCCGGTGAGATTCTGAGAATTGCCAAACCAACCACAAACACACATATAACTTTCTCATGGTGTACTAATGCTCACCGCTGCTAATAAATCACTTTAAAAGCACATTTTCCTTCTGTGCAAATTCAGTCTGAAATGCACATGTATTCCACCAGGTCCAGTTGTAATCAGTGCTCAAGCTTACTTTTGCAAAGATCAGTGTAGCAAACAGATCATCATATGTTATTTTGTGTGTTCTTACGTTATCAACACCTGCCTTGAAGTCGAAACCGAAGTGAAAACGTGGTCTTAGTGATCCCTCATGGAGCTAGAGTACAAAGTTCAAGCTCTTTGATTTGGTTGTAAAATAAAAAGTCTCATCTTTGGCCGAGCTGAATTTTCAGGATAGCTGAATCAGGCAGAGTACAACAAAGCTACAACTTAGTAGAATCACACTGGAAACGGATATGTCATGTGTTTTTCCAGGCATGCATGTGTTTGTGTTGTGTGTGCATGTGCTAAGGTCAGCATCTCTTCTCTTCTGTTCTCTAGATCCTCTTCTACATTTGCTCTCTCCGGCACAATACCGACAGCAGTTGCACCACTGGGTCACAGATACTCTACCCATTACCCAATCAAAAAGGTTTCTGCTCAGAGACAATATGTTCAGAACAGGCGACACAGGAAAACAGTGTGGTGAGTGTTGATTCTAGCACTGAGTGACATACATTTATAACCCACTGTGTGATGTCACTGAGAAACTCTTAAAACTCTTTATAATGCTTAAAGGTATATATATATATATGCACACACACACACACACACACACACACACACACACACACACACACACACTGGCGGCCAAAAGTTTGGAATAATTTACACATTTTGCTCTTATGGAAAGAAATTATTACTTTTATTCACCAAAGTGGCATTCAACTGATCACAATGTTTAGTCAGGACATTAATAACGTGAAAAATTACTATTACAATTTGAAAAAATGTTCAAAACGTCTTAAACTACTTCAAAGAGTTCTCATCAAAAACTCCTCCACGTGCAGCAATGACAGCTTTGCAGATCCTTGTTATTCTAGCTGTCAGTTGGTCAGGTGACCTTTCACCCCACACTTCCTGTAGCACTTGCCATAGATGTGTCTGTCTCATCGGGCACTTCTCTCACACCTTACAGTCTAACTGATCCCACAAAAGCTCAGTGGGGTTCAGATCCGTAACACTCTTTTCCAATTATCTGTTGTGCAATGTCTGTGTTTCTTTGCCCACTCAAACCTTTTCTTTTGGGTTTTCTGTTTCAAAAGTGTCTTTTTCTTTGCAGTTCTTCCCATAAGTCCTCCTGAGTCTTCTCTTTACTGTTGAACATGAAACTGGTGTTGAGCGGGTAGAATTCAATGAAGCTGTCAGCGAAGGACATTTGAGGCGTCTATTTCTCAAACTAAAGACTCTGATGTACTTATCCTCTTGTTTAGTTGCACATCTGGTCTTCCACATCTCTTTCTGTCCTTGTTATAGACAGTTGTGCTTTATCTTTGAAGACTGTAGTGACACATTTGTATGAAATCTGCAGTTTTTTTGGCAATTTCAAGCATTATACAGCCTTCATTCCTCAAAACAATGATTGACTGATGAGTTTCTAGAGAAAGCCGATTCTTTTTTGCCATTTTTGACCTCATATTGACCTTAAGACATGCCAGTCTATTGCATATTGTGGCAACTCAAAAACAAACACAATGTTCAGCTTCATTTAATGAACCAAATATCTTTCAAATGTGTTTGATATAATGGCAAGTGATTTCTAGTATCAAATGATCAATGTAGCATGATTACTCAAGGATAAGGTGTTGGAGTGATGCTGCTGTCTAGATTCAAATAGTGATGGTGCTGTTTTTTACATCAGTAATGTCCTGACTATACTTTGTGATCTTTGTGACTGTGTGTGTGTGTGCATATATATATATATATATACACCTTTAAGCATTTTTAGAAGAGTTTCTCAGTGACATCACACAGTGGGTTATAAATGTATGTCACTCAGTGCTAGAATCAACACTCACCGCACTGTTTTCCTGTGTCGCCTGTTCTGTTCTGAACATATTGTCTCTGAGTAGAAACATTTTTGGTCATGTAATGGTAGAGTATCTGTGACCCAGTGGTGCATTATATATATATATACAATTATATATAATGCTCCTTGTCCTGTTTCTCTGTATGATTATTCTTTATCTCTTAAACGCCCAGTCTGAAGAAGTAGGGACAATAGTTCTCTCTGTCATTAGTGTAACTGTGTTTTTTCTGATTTAGGTTACCATCTCCTCCTAGAAGCATTCTCTCTCTAACTGCAATAGAAAAGCAGCATGGCGTCCAAATTGCTTTTATCGACAATAGACCGAGTTCACTGTGTGCATACAGTAGACAGAGCAAAACTATTACAGGTCATTCAAACTGGGTTAAATTCACTAGTACTTCTTTGCATGTATAGTTGCCTCTTATTCGTCCCTATAGTAGCTACCAGTGGGTTTGGACTCTATACTGACACCTATTGTCATGGATGCTTGAAGTTGGTTTTGCTAGCTGCTGCCGCTTCACACTGAAGCTGTTTATCTCCGTCTCATACTACACCACATAATGGATGGAGCTTCTTGGATTCAGTCCAGAAGATTTTTTGCATGTCATTGTGGTTTGTTAATATCACTCCAGCAACCTCTTATTTGTTCATTTTTTCTTTCCACTTGCACTTATTCTGTTTGGACTGACTGGTGGTGACCTAATGATCACTCTGGACTATACTGTTGACTTTGGCTCCATTGTTGTCTGTAGTATGTATACTGTGTTTGTTGTCATATTGTTTTGTTTACATGCACTTTAATATTTGAACATTGGCGAAAATAAA